>NC_053428.1:84348038-84652308 GCF_007990345.1 Gossypium hirsutum | reverse complement strand
GAACAAACCTTTTATAGTATTCGGCCAAACCTAAAAAGCTTCAGACATCTGTCACATTCTTCGGCGATTTTAATTCAAAAATAGCCAAGATTTTGCTTGGGTCAACTCTAATCTCGTCACCCGACACAATGTGTCCTAAAAACCCAACCTCCTTAAGCTAGAATTCACTCTTATTGAACTTGGCATACAATTTTTTGTCTCTTAGGGTCTATAATACAATCCTCAAATGCTTCGCGTGCTCACTCTCATCACGCGAATAAATCAGTATGTCTTCGATAAAGACCATCACGAACTTATCCAAATGCGGTCGAAAAATGATGTTCATCAAATCCATAAACACTGCCGGGGCATTAGTCAAACCAAAGGGTATGACGAGGAGCTCATAATGCCCGTATCTTGTCCGATTCGTACATCTTGCTCTTTCACCCTTAACTGGTAGTATCCTAACCTCAGGTCAATCTTAGAAAATATAGTGTCTCCCTTTAATTGATCAAACAAATCATCGATCCTTGGTAGAGGATACTTATTCTTTATCGTCACCTAGTTCAGATTTCGGTAGTCAATACATAGCCTCATCGAACCATCTTTCTTCACAAATAACACTGGTGCACCCCATGGTGAATAATTAGGTCTCACAAAACCTTTATCTGCCAACTCTTGCAGCTGAGCCTTTAACTCCTTTAATTCTGTCGGAGTCATCCTATACGGAGCAATAGAAATGGGTACTGTGCCCGATATCAACTCGAATCCAAACTCTACGTCCCTCACTGGAGGTAGTCCGGGTAATTATTTTCGAAGCACATTTACAAACTCACAAACCACTGGTATCGATTCTATCTTCAATTCAGACACTTGAGTATTCAGTACAAAAGCGAAATAAGCCTCATATCCTTTCCTCAAATATTTCTCAGCAATCAACGACGATATTATCAAGGGCAATTTATTCGATTCATCTGGCCCAACCTAAAGAATATTCCCGTCTTCACATTTAAGTTCAATAACTTTTCTCCTATAGTCCACTACAACAGTATGAAAAGTCAACCAATCCATCCCAAGGATTACATCAAATTCATTAAACGGCAATTGTCAAAGGACAATTTCTACACACTTAGTCTACTAGCACATATCTACCCAAGGGGTTGGACACTTTTATCACAAATTCTATAGGCTCTACTAACATGTTCATACGAGATATCAATTCCATACAAATATAGGAGTGGGTAGACCCCGGATCAATTAAAGCAATAACAGATATATCATGGATAGAAAAGGTACCTTTGATCACGTCAGAAGACTCTGCCTCTTCACGGGCATGAATAGCATAAATCCTTGCAGGCGCTCTGCCTTCAGACCTCACTGCAGCATCTCTTGGCACACCTCTGCTAGTAGCCCCGCTTCCAGAGTTCTTTTGTGGTCTACCCCTCAATGGAGCACTACTTGCCTTCATTTCTTACTTTTTCTCTCTCTTCCATTTTGAGACAGTCTCGGATGAAATGGTCCAGTGACCCACATTTGAAGCACCCTCTTTTTTTACCTCGACACTCGTCGAAATAGCGTCTACCACATTGTGAACATTCTGGCCTAGTTGGCCGAGCACTATCGACGCTCGCGATAGAAGTGGTCTAGACTCTAGAAGCCACGTTCTACTAATTCTTGTTTCTATTCGAGAACCGCACCGAAGCATTCGATCGGTTAGAGAATTCCTTAGATTTCTTAGATGAGGATTGATGCGATTTCCCCATCTGTCTTTTCCTCAAATCACGCGACTCAATAGTCGTCTTCCTCTTTTCTTTAACCAAATCTTCCGCTTTGCATGCTCTCTCAACGAGTTCCACAAATTTTATTAACTATAAACTGCCAACAAACACTCGGACATCCTCATTTAGGCGATCCTCAAACCTTTTACACATGGTGGCTTCTGAGGACACGCACTCCCGCGCGTATTTGCTGAGTTTCACAAACTCACGTTCATACTCCATCACAGTCTTACTGCCTTGCTTTAACTCTAGATATTCCTTCCTCTTTTGGTCTATAAACCTCTGGCTAATATACTTCTTTCGAAACTCTTCCTGGTAGAATTCCCAAGTTACTCTCTTTCTCGGTACCACAGATACGAGAGTGTTCCACCACTGGTAGGTCGAATCTCTCAAGAGCGATACTGTACACTTCATGCACTCTTCAGGCGTGCACGACAGTTCATCAAATACCCTGATGGTATTTTCTAACCAAAACTCTGCTTTCTCCGGTTCGTCATCTATGTTAGCCCGAAATTCTTCGGCCCCTTGCTTCCTAATCTTGTCTACCAAAGGCTTTTCCGTCCTGATCAAGTCCGGGGGCATATTGAGGAATCGAAAGAGGTAGGGGAGGTGGAATGTTCGGATTCGCACGAACGAACTTCGTATACCAAGTATCCATCATTCGGAGATAGGCTTCTCTAGCCCCTCCGCCTTGGCCCATAGTTACGGGCTCACTCTCAATTGGCACGGCCCATTCAGCGGGAGCCGGCGCGTTACTCTCCACGTCATCTTCCGTAGCTCTATCAAGATCTATTTACTATACGAAAATACAATTTATAATCGTTAGAAGTCATCACACTATCAATATACAGTTATGACATGTACAGCTAGACTCGTACTCTCACTAGGTTAGTCCTAGAACTAACTAAACCATAGCTCGGATACCACTAAATGTAATACCCCATACCCGTAACCCACGTTAGAGTGGAATATGAGTCATTATCTAACTTGATCTAATGCACACAAATGTTCCCCAAGTCACCAAGACTTGGTCCCATTTTAGAACTTTTCAATTTCTACTTTAAACTTCTTATTATAGGCCTACAAACCCCAAATCAACCATTAAAAACTATTTGGGATCAACCCAGGTCCTTAAACCATCTATAGAAAATTTGAATTTGAAACAGGGCACACGCCCGTGTAGAAGGGCAACACGCCTATGTGGCCATTTCAACATGGTCATGTTGATGGCCCGTGTGGCTCACACGGCCTAAGTAATATAGGGACACGCCCGTGTCCTCCACCCGTGTAGAATTAATTCTAAATGTTCACCTACAGGGGGTTTTCACACAGCCTGGTACACATCGGTGTTCTTGGCCTGTGTCCTTCACACGGCCATGACACGCTTGTGTCCTAGCCTGTGTGCAAAAACATGGACATTCTGTTTCTGACGTCAGCATCCCGAAAATGTCACACGGCCAAGGCACACACCTGTGTACTAGGCCCTATCCATCACACGGCTGAGACACATGGCTGTGTCTCTGCCCATGTGTTTACTACCATGTATACTGACTGGAAATTCTTACGTGAAGGGGACACACAGCCAGACCACAAGCCCATAGAGTAGACCGTATGTCACACACGGCCTAGACATACGCCCGTGTGTCTACCCGTTTGGATGATATAAGGTTATTTACCAAGCCTCTTTGCCACCATTACTTACACAACCTACATAAAAGTAACCAAACCAATACAAGAATAACTTATTTAAACCAATCAGCCACAATCGACTACATATCAATTAAGCAATTACTCATTCATGAGAGTAACTTCATTTGCATATATCAAAATGAATATTTGCCATCATTCAAGGCTTAATACAAAATGAAGGGCTTCCAACCGAAGCCAACACATTTGGCTAGTTCTCAATGACACAAAAATAGTAAAGTCTAAGCCCTATACATGCCATATTCAAAAATATAAATCAAACTATACCAAATGCTCCGATTGATAGTGTGATCGATATCTCTGACTTCCTTTGGTCCTTGAGCTAGATAGATGGCACTATAAGAAAATGAAAAATGAGAGGGAGTAAGCATAAATCTTAGTAAGTTGCACATAAATAAATATACAACATAACTTTACCATTCATCAACAAGTATCATAATACACAACTGGCATAAGAAAAACTTACTTATCAATATTCAATACACCTCATATAGCATATATTGAGCTCACATTTCATACATACCATATAGATACCTGTACCACTCACAACACGATTATACTTTCCTTGTTAACCTGAAATCATACTTTCACCGTTGAACCATTTGGAACATTATCAGATATTCATTTAGCCTCAAACATGGGGTCAGGTGCCAATGCCATGTCCCAGACATGGTCTTACACTGACACATCTCATAGCCGATGCATGTCCCAGACATGTCTTACACTGGCTTACGTCTCGAGGCTGAAGCATGTCCCAGACATGTCTTACACTAGCACTCGTCTCAATGCCAATGTCATGTCCCAGACATGGTTTTACACTAGCTCTCATAATGTGGCTAATTCATGTCCCAAACATGTCTTACACTAGATCACACAAGTGATCCAAATGTCATGGCATGAATATCTGATTTATTCCCTAAGGTTCGATCAGGAATTCTACTATCTCTATTCTCATCACATTTTCTCATTTCTACTATCAAGCAATTTATGCTATAATAATTTCAATATAATTCAAACACATATATTATCAATGTATTTGTATTATTTATATACAACTTTCCTTAGATTACAAAATGTTGCGACTAGTCGGTTTAGTCTATTTGCTTGGCTTTCCCCTCGTCTAGATTTGGATTCAGTATTTCTTGATTTGTGAGAGGAATAAGTTGCTGAAATTTCAAGCTTTAAAACCCTTCAAAATGACTGAAAAATCAGTGGAAATGAAGAGAGAATGAAAGAAAAAGATGATAGCTACGTTTAGGTATTATTATATTACATCTTATATCATCAAAACTACCTAATATTGACTTTTCAACATTTTTATCTCCATGGCCGGCCAAGCTATCACAATATGGTCTAATTTCCCTTTAAAGACCCCCAATATTTATTCTCTAGCTATTTGAAACCTTTAGCTATTAATTTAGGACTTTTGCATTTTATGCGATTTAGTCCTTTCTCGCAATTGGACTTACAAACGTTAAAATTACTTCACCAAATTTTTCATGTACTATTTTAAACATGCTATGACTCCAAAATAAAAATAAAATAATTTATTAGACTCCGGATTTTTGGTCCCAAGACCACTATTCCGACTAGCCCCAAATTCGGACTGTTACACAGCAAGCCTAAAAATTGAATTTTTTTGCATATTTGGGAAGCAAGATGCGATATCGATACGGGTTGACACATGAGTGTGTGGCCAGCTCGTATGGAAATGCCCAGGCCATGTGGATCCTAGAAATAACTCTATTTGTCTGATTTTGCCTCGTTTTTTTGCTCCTTTCACTCCCAAATGCTCTCCTAAGTATAGAAATATGAATTTAAAGGATTAGGAGCATCAAATTCACTAATTTACATCATTAATCATACAAAAATGCTTTAAGAATGTGATTAAAATATGTTACTTTTACATCTTATCAAATATCCCCACACTTAAGCATTTGTTTGTCCTCAAGAAAAATCCTCAACTCATAATTAAAATTAATATTCTTTCTCAACTCATAATTCTCATCAATGATGTTTTCGTCATAATTCACAAATAATCATACATTGATAATTCAATTAAAAGAGCACTAAAGATTCAAATACTCCAAGTCGAACATTTTTAAAGCATAAAAACATAGGTATTTCCGCTTATCTAAGTAATTACCTTTAATTAAAAATTGACAAGAATCAACATCCTCACTAAAGATTCACTCAAATCACTCAAAGTGTTTAAGATTCAAGAATAAGCACTCAATAGTTAAACATGAAAAGGCATTACCATAAGCTTGCATGAAAATCAAATCTCGAATAAAATGAGATGATATACAAATCAAAAGGTATTTAAAAGGTTCTAATGGGGCTTAGGTTAAGGGTGTCAAGAAAGGCTGAAAAGTTGGTTAAAATCGAGATTGAATTGATAAATTACCAAACTAGAAAAATAAACAAATGTTGAATTAAAAAAAACAATTACATTAATCAAAAACTATTCAAGAATAAAAACGAGCTTCTTCTCAAAATATGAATTTAACTGTTCAAGCTCAATCAACATAAAACTAAATAATGATCAATATTTTTTTATTATATTTTTTTCAATTTTTTTCTTTTTATTTTGAACAATAAGAAATAATTCAGCAAATCAAACAAAAGAGCATAATTAGACAATTAACCAAATCAAATCTTGACAAAAAGGGAGTCAATAAAACGGGAAAAAGAATCAACAAAAAAAATGAGTTATGGGTTAACATTAATGGGTAAATCAAGAAACGGTGTGTTAGGCTCAACGGGGTTCACGAAAGGTTAATTAAAAAGGTAGGCTTTTATGGGATAAGTGGGTTAACCTAAGTGCTTTTATTATCTCAGTATATCAAATCAAAAGGTGTGGTAATCGACGCAAGTTTTAGAATAACAAATCAAATTGACACACTCATAACCAATAATAAAATGAGTAAGAAATATGTATGCTCTAAAGGCTCAAAATCTCACAAAAAATTTATGGTTTTTGATGTCAAACTTGTAAATTTAAAACTTCAGGGAAACAACCTAATTTTTTTTTCTGAAAATAAACTTATCATGCTTGATTCTCTCATGTCTTAAAGTTTAAATCAACCAATACACAATTATCAGCAAATTAATCTAAAAACACATCAACAAAATTCACAAATTGATAAAAATTTATTTTAATAGAAGTATGAGAAAAGTACTTAAACATAAGACATAATTCAGGGATTTTCTAATGATTATATAAATAACCTCCCCACACTTAAGATGTACATTGTCCTTACTGTATAAACAGATATAATCACAGTATAAAGAAAATATCATAAGAGAGGGAAAAAACTGAAACTTCCCTGAATATTGGATGAAACCCTCAGAATAGTGAAGAGCGGAATTGTAGTCAAATCTAAATGTAACGCATGATTTCGAGCAAACTAATAAGAAAATAAACACAAATAATAGAGAAGATTAAGCGGTTATAACTCGATTAGAAACAACCATAAAAATATACTTCAAAAGATAATAATTAAAAAATTAAGAAAATAATAATAATAATAATAAAGCAACTAAAACAAAATTAAAAACAAAGATAAATAGAAATAAAATAAAAAATAAAATAAAATGAAAAGAAAAAATAATAATAAACTCAATGATACCAATAAACTTAAAGGTAATTGTAATAATTATAGTAAAAAAAAGAAATACAAAAAATAATAGAAATAGCAAAAAAATTTAAAAAATAAAATATAAGTATAAGAATAATAAATAAATAGAATAAAATTAGTAAAATGATAATAAATAATATAACAAATAATAATAAATAAAATAAAATAAAAGGGGGTGGCTTGGTTGGGGAGGAAGAGAAAGACAAATTGAGAAAAGAAATCTAGGGTTTGGGCCACATGGCCGTGTGACACGACCGTGTGGAATATTTTCAGCCCATGTCCCATTAAAAATTAACCCAATTTTCACACGACCATGGACACACTCATGTGTTCAGGCCGTGTGTGATCTCATTCGCTTCTCTCACACTCGTATGGACTCCCACACGCCCGTGTGGCCCGACCGTGTCTCGCACACGGCTCTGTGCCTTACCCATGTAACTTTCTGACTTGATTTAAAATTGAAATCATTAGCTCCAGGTTTCACACGGCCTACGACACACCCGTGTGTCCAGGTCGTGTGTGCCACAAGCCCTTGTGTTCAAGTCGTGTGTCTTTTCCTTCACTTTTCCATTCCCATGTGAGATCCCATACGCCCATGTGGCCAGGCAGTATGGGTCACACGGCCATGTCGCCAGGCTGTGTAACTCACTGTTGATTATTCCATTTCACACACGATCTACGACATGCCCATGTGTCCAGGCCGTATGTTCCCGTCTAGGCTATGTGGGTCAAAAACACATATTTTTTTAAGATTTTAAATTAGCATGCAATGGAATTAGAAAGCATTAGCAAAAGTTAAACATTTGGGTTGCCTCCTGAGAAGTACTTATTTAAAGTCTAAGCTCGACTTACCTTATGCACGAGCGATCACTGTGGTTCGCGAAGCCGAAGCTCCTTTTTCTTGTTATCAATTCTATGATCAAAATAAGGTTTAAGTCGAGTACTATTTACTTTAAATGTGCCAAGTTCAGAATTAGTTACCTCGATTGTACCGTATGGAAAGAAGGAATTTGATCCGTTTACATAAAGCTCCGAAATGGCCATTCGTGGATCTTTTTTATCTAGCAGTACCTTGTCTTCAACCTTAAATTGGTTCATTCCATCCACATGCTCATCATGGTATTACTTTGATTCTGCATCGTGTATTCTCAGTTTCTCCTTGACATGTTTTTGTCATTCGTCTAGTTCATCGCTCTATAACATTCCTTCTTCATGAGTCATTCTATTTTTATCACATGGACTGGAACATGGCTCCATCACGTTTTTCTGAGGGGTTTTTTGAGCCACAAGGTTACTCATATTAACAGAATGCGTATAATCCTCTCGATCACTAGATGTCTTAACAAAATCACAAGCTTGGAGTGTAATCATGGCATCACCTACACGAAGTATTAATTCACCTGTACCAACATCAATAATAGCTTTGGCAGTTGCTAAAAAGGGCTGACCTAGAATCAAAGATACGTCACTATCCTCATCCATGTCTAAAATAACAAAATCAATTTGGAATATGAATTTATCAATTTTGACAAGAACATCTTCAATAATACCCTTAGGAAATTTAATAATTCTATCTGCTAATTGAATACTCATCCTAGTTCTTTAGGTTTCCCAAGACCTAATTGTTTAAACATTTTATAAGGCATGACATTAATACTAGCCTCTAAATCAGCCAAAGCATTATTAACATTTAAACTACCAATTAAATAAGGAATAGTAAAACTCCATGGATCTTTCAATTTTTTGGGTAGTTTGTTTTGCAATATGGTCGAGCAAACTGCATTTAGTTCCACATGCGCGAATCATCTAAATTCCTCTTGTTTTCCAAAAGCTCCTTTAAAAATTTAACAGAATTGGGCATCTACGAAAGAGCTTCAATAAACGGTAAGTTAATATGAAATTTTTTCAGAAGTTTAAGAAATTTACCAATTTTTTCATTCGTGTGGTATTTCTTTGTCGCGCTAAGATATGGCACTTGAGGTTTATATTCTTTACCAACCAGTTTTTGCTCATTCTAGCTTACCTCAACCTTACCATTACTTGCCACACTTTGTCACCTCAATTCTGATTCAGATTCAACTATCCCTTCTTCATTGCCAATAGTAATTGCATGAAGCTGCTCTCTAGGGTTAGTTTCAGTGTTGCTAGGCAAGCTACCTTGTGGTCATCTGAAATCAATTTAGGGAGTTGACCGATTTGATTCTCGAGTCCATGTATTGACTCTTGCTAATTTTTAAGTGCTACTTCAATGTTTTGAAAGTGGGTTTCTGACACCGAGATAAAATTCATCAACATCTCCTCGAGATTCGACTTCTTCTCTTGCTGGTAAGGTTGTTGTTGGAAGCCTGGAGGGGGTTGTGCTCTCTGATTTCCTTGCCTACTCTAAGAGAATTTGGGATAGTTCCTCCAACCTACATTATAGGTGTTACTGTAAGGATTATTTTAAGGTCTAGAATTATTACCTATACAGTTGATTTGTTCGTTCTCTATGCTAAGACTGTAGGGTAAATATTTTGGATTGTTCATTCCTCCTCCATTCATATCACACTGCATCATCGAATGTAACTTTGTAGGACCATATAAACCATCAACTTTTTCATTTAAAAGTTCTACCTGATTCGATAACATGGTGACCGCATCTAAGTTGAAAACACCGGCTGCTTTCATCGGCTTTGTCCTCATGACTTGCCACTAATAATTATTCAGTGCTATCTCCTTTATAAACTCATAAGCTGCTTCGAGTGTTTTATTGTTAAGTGTACCACCAGCTACTGCATCGACTAACTGTCTCGTTAAGGGATTCAAACCGTTGTAAAAGGTTTGAACCTGTAACCATAGAGGTAACCCATAGTGAGAGCACCATCTCAATAAGTCCTTATACCCCTCTCATGCATCATATAGGGTTTTTAAGTTGATCTACACAAAGAAAGAGATATCATTCCTCAACTTAGATGTTTTAGCCGGTGGGAAGCACTTTAGCAGGAATTTCTCGATCATTTGATCCCATGTAGTGATAGAACCTCGTGGTTGGTAAAGAATTCAACCACTATTTAGCTTTGTTCCTTAACGAGAAAGGGAATAATTGTAGGCAAATGGCATCATCAAAAACACCGTTTATCTTGAAAGTGTCATTGACTTCCAAAAAATTAGCCAAATGAGTATTTGGATCTTCGTCTTGCAAACCATCGAAATGAAGAAATTGTTGTACCATCTGAATAGTGTTCAGATTCAATTCAAAATTATTTGCAACAATAGTGGGTCTCACAATACTAGATTCAACCCCAGTTAGAGTCGGCTTGGCATAATCGTGTATAGTACGAGGAGCAGGATTTGGATTTACAGGATTCATAGCAACTACAGGAGGTAACTGATAATTCTAATTATCACCCATCTCCTCAGTAATAATAACGTCATCTTGCTCGTCTACTATACTCTGTCGACTCAGCCTTGCTTCTCTACGATTTCTACGAGCTATACTTTCAATTTCACTATCAAATAGTAATGGTCCCGATTGGTTTCTTCTAGTCATAAACTAAATGAACTTGCTAGAAGCAAATAAAACAAAAATTAGAAAACAAAAATTAAACTAAAAACAAAAATAAAATGCAATAAAAATAAATGGATAAATTAATAAAAATCAAGTGTTCCTAATATTTTAGTCCCCTGCAATGGTGCAAAAAACTTCATGGTCATTAAACTAACTATAATTATGACAAAGGCAAGCACACCTATCGAACAATAGTATAGCTATGGTGGGTAGGGAATATCGTATCCACGAGGACTAAAAGTACTAGTAATTATCGTTTTTCTATTATTTAGCCGATAAATTGATATGATTGTTTTTAATCTAAATTTACTAATCTAATTTAACTAAGAAAGAACAGAAAATTAAATAGAAAATAATCAAACATAACCAAAGAGAAAGACAATATCAAGGAAAGAATCCACCTAGACTTCTCCTATTATTCTAAATCTGAATTAAATGATTTATTCACTTGTGTCTTGATCTGTAGAAATCCATAAATTATGTTAATATCTCTTTCGAGAGTAAGAACAATTGACTCTAGGTTATTAACTGAAATTTCTTTCTAATTAAAACCCCTATTTTTGCATTAACTCGATCTATAGATTCCCCTATTAGATTTGACTCTAATCTGGTAGATTTATGTTGTCCTATTTCTAGGATTGCATACAACTCCACTCAATTATGCTAGATCTACTCTTAAATAGGGACTTTTGCTCTACTGAAATAAGAACATTAAACATGAATTAATATCCTGATAATATTAAAACACGAATTAAGCATACATAATTAAGAACAAGAATCAAGTATTTATCATGTAATTCAGAAATCAAATAATAGGATTCATCATAAGTTTCATCTTCCATAGGTATCTAGGGAATTTAGTTCATAATCTAAAATAAAAACATCTCAAAGTTAGAAAAACCAAAAGACATAAAGAAATTCAACAAAACTTCAAAAGAAGTTAAAAAGGAAATCTTGAATCTTGAAGGAGATCCGCTTCTGAGTTAGCTCTGATGGTGTCCTTCGAGTAATTACTTCAATCTTCTTTGAGTGCTCCCTTAGGTCTTCTTCTAATTGGTATTTATAAACTTTAGAATGCTCAGAAAGCTTAAAAATTGGGTTTTTTCGCGTATTTGGGAAGCAAGATACGATATCGACACAAGTTAGTACATAAGTGTATGGCTAGACCATATGGAAATGCCCAGGCCGTGTGGATCCTGGAAACAACTCTATTCATCTGATTTTGGCTCATTTTTCATTCCTTTCACTCCCAAATGCTCTCTAAGTATAGAAACATGAATTTAAAGGATTAGGAGCATCAAATTCACTAATTTACATCATTAATCATCCAAAAAATGCATTAAGAATGGCATTAAAATATGTTACTTTTACATCTTATTACACATCTATAATATTTTATTGTTTTATCTTTTTTTTGTTTCTTTTCTTTTCAGTATTTTCTATATTTAGGTTTTTTTTATAATATTCTGAAATACTCTTTCTCTTATTTTTTGGTTTTACAGGGCAATATATTTTTGAAGAAGAAGGTTCATTCCTAATGTCAAATTGCTGGCAGAATGATTCTAATTCCTTTCTACATTAATATCTTTCGTTCTTAAGTTATTTTTTAATTTTAAATCTTGACAAATTTTTAATCCTTCTTTTTGTGTGAAACCAATTAATTCACCATATGTAAGTTTTTCATACAGAATAATACAAGTTTTTCGTACGGAACCTCTGTAATTTTCTCTTATTTAATTTCTAACTTTTCCTCCTAGTAAAGTAAGAAGTCCTGCTAGAAATTTTTCTTTCCAAAATGGTTGTTGGTTATCAGATCTTTGCATAAATCTAGTAAACAAGACATCTTTATGCCATTTAAAATAGGTTAATTTTTTGCACTTTAAATTTGATAATAATTCTGAATTTCTATCTTTAAGATAAGAAGGATCTCCTATAAAGTGTTTAGAGATTGAGAAAATTAAAGTTGCTACTGCATTTTGGATTTTTCTTCCTTGTTCATCCAAAATAATTCTTCCTTCATCATCTTTTTTTATTGCTTTCAAGATTTCTTCTTGTTAGGTCTTAGTGAGTGCATAGTCCCACTATCCTTGTAATTGACCAGTAAATCCAGCAACTAAAATATTGACTATAGCATGATCACTGATTAATCCATTTTGGTTTTGGGTTTTATAAACATTTAATACCATTGTCATCTGTTGTAATAATCTAAGAATATTAAATTCAGACATTCCGTCTATATTCCATTCATAAATTGTATTAGCATTGTATTTATTTTGGAAAATGAGTTTTTCTTCTATATTAAGATTAGGTGCAGTGATTTTTGGATAATATAATCTTTTTGGTTCTTTCCAAGCCATTTTTTTAATTTGTTGTCCAGCTGACTGTTCAAAGTTAGATTGGGAAGATTGGTGTAATTTATTTACTGAATGTTGGGCTTGCATTAGAGTGTTAGGTGCAATTAATTCAAACTTGTAACTTTCCAAAGCATCAAGTCTATTTTGAATTTCTGTTAAGAAATCATTTTTGGATTTTTGGAAAGGTTTTGGAATTTCATAAGTATAAATATTGGTTCTTTAGAACTTTTTTCTCTTACCTCTTTTACTGGTTCTTTCTTAATCGGTTGATTTTCTACCAAATTCTCAATATAATCTAATTGTTTTCCTATTGTATAAAAACCAATATTTGTATAGTTGTTTTGTTCTACTATCATTTTAATATCTTTTGATGAGATTTGTTCTCCTGCATCAGGAGCTCTCATTCTTAAAGGATTTGCTTTTACTCTAGTATATTTGTGAAGATATTGAACCTTCATTAAAATGGGATGTTGAGATTCAACTTCTCTTTTATTAGTTTGTCATCTAGTATTATGTTTTATTGTATTAACAGATTCTGAATAATATTTTTCAAACCATTTAAAGAATTTTGTATAAAATTTATGGATATTCATAAATTCATAATATTCTTGAAGAATGCTTTCTTTTTTCTCATTGTAATTTTTAAAGTAATCTTCTATTTTTTGCTTATTTTTGTTGGAATAGAAGTGTTTTCTACACCATTCCTTATTTATCTCAAAAGATTTTTCTAGAACAAATATTTTTGAATTTTCTCATTGTCTTGCATTATTAGTCATTGATGAATATGTTGGTGACATATTAGGTGAATTTTGGGGACTCTCTTCCTGTCTGGCATAGATAGGTTGAGCTATATTTGAGGAATTATCTATTCCTTGTAAATTGGTTCTAAATGTTGTTGGGATAGAAGAGACAGAGACTCTACTTGTCCTAAAATCTGTCGTTTGTGTTTCTGGATTTGACTCTTCTTCTAAATTTAACCTCCTAAAAGTTGTGCTGGTACTTCCTATTTCAAAAGAATGTCTTAGAGGCATTTTTCGTGGCCTGTTGAATATTAATTCAACTCTGTCATCTTGGTGTTGGGAAATTTCACTTAATTAAGTGTTTCTTATTGGAGTTGATGTCACAGGGCTTGTAGCACCTTTAAGTTTCCACCTATCAAGAAGGTTGGTTTCATGCCATTGTATTGTTCCTGGGATTATGGTATGAGATCTTGAGGTATCTATTTCTATTAAGAGGGTTTCTTCTTTTGGGCTTTGAAGTAAAGCCTTGGTATTAACTACAGAATATATAGCTTTGAAGTGGAGTCTATAGACTAAAGTTAGTACCTCCGAACCAATAAGCATTTTGTAGTTATGGGTATGAATTTGGAGGGTTCAAGATTATAAAATATTTTTGTTAGTTAAAGAAACCATAAAATTTGGATAACAATTAAAATATGTTAGGCCAGTACATAAGCTTGTTTCTATAGTTCCTAATAATGAGTCATTACACATGATGTGTCTTTAGTCTCTTAAGACAATTAAAATTGAGGTATTTTTAGTGGCTTCAACACTAAGAGGTTTGACACCAACTTGGACTAATCCAAAATGGACATATTTGTATTTTTTTTTCTTTGAGTTTATTAATGAAAACTTTATCTAGTAATTGGATTGTTTCATATTTTTTTTGAATAGGTAAACTCATTTCTTTTGTTTTTATAACGTAATTGCAAAAAGCATTTAAATTTTCAAAAATTATTTTCTTGTAAACTTGATTTGTTGGAACTGTTGGAAGAGTCCAATTATCAAATCTTTGGGGAACATTTTCGTAATATTCTTCTTATTCATTAATAGTGTTGTTTGAGGTTTAGTCTGACTTTCGGGATTGATTGGAAACAAAGCTTGTAGAAGAATTGGTTCTTCTATGGAAGAGAAACATTCTTTGTTTTCTTATTTCCTACAAGGAGGTTCTACTATCAAGATTTTCGGATTATTATAGTTGCCTATAGGGATACTTTGTCCTTGACATGCCTAACTCATGGCTAATTGGACTGTGTATCAATACTCAGCAAAATAATAATACATTAACGGAGACAGTTAAATCAGAACTCGAAAATATTAAAAACAAATTGAATATTTTCAAAACTTAAAAAAACCTGCTCCTCCTTGGCTCTGATACTAGATTGTCCCGGGGATTTGAGGATGGAATTTGAAATGTGATAATCGTAATCGTAATTTGTAAAAATATAACCTTTTTTGAAAATTTAGTTAGATGTCTATTTCAATAGTCGTTGCAGCACGAGCAAAAATGCGTCCACGTCAGTGTGCTTTGCATGACATAAAGAAAAAAATGTTAACGTGGAAGCATTTTTCTGAGTTATCCCTTGAAAATGTGCCCATGCCAGTGCATTTTTAGGTTTTCAGTCTATACCCGTAATTATTTTTAGAAACGACCAATTTTCGTAAATAATTTCAGAAATGGATCTTTATTGGTACATAACTCATATTTTAGCTTCTACTTTTAAGCAATGGTGATAGGATAAGATTTTAATATTTTTAATAATATTCACAAAATTTAATTTATTTTAAAAATATATTATAGAAAAAAGGAAAAGTGAAAGAAGTTTTAAAAAAATAGCCAGAAAAGGAAAAAAGTAAGCAGCCAAAAGTCGCTTCTTGATAAGAAAAATTATCTTAAAATTATCTTAAAATTTATATATGTGATTAAAACTAAAATTTTAAATCATCCTATTAATAACTTACGTTATTGGGGCCTTTCAACATCAATGCTTTCCAAAAAAGCCTCATCGATTGATAAAATTGTAAGACCATTCAACTGTTCCTATGACATTGACAAACTCAAGTAAGTTTTGATTGACTTTAGTTTTGAAAAGCTTCTTTCACATGATGCCACAACCACAAGGACCATTAAAAAATTCTATACGCAATTGAAACACTCGGATAGCAATCTACAGATTTGACAAACTTAAGAATTTCAGTGGTTGACATTAATTCATTCGGTAAAGTAAATTGCAACACTTTCAATTCAGAGAAAATATTATTTAAATCAACATTGATGATGAATCATGAGAAAAGGTAGAGTGAGAAGTGGCACAACATTCTCTCAATTCCTTTTCATCCGATGACTTTAACTTGTTTGAATCAAATAAAAACCTAAAAATACTTTCAAATGTTTTTAGTTGTTCAAATCTGCTCTTCAAAGAAGTAATTGTCATGTCTACAATAACTAAAAAATAATCAACTCTAAATAATTCATCAGTCGACTGAATTTCTTCATCCTCTTAGTTATTCTTATAAAAAAAATTTATAATAACACGACGCTTTGTTGGAAGGGTAGACTCTACATCCATATCAAGTGTAATACTTTTAGCAATATTCATACTAGAAGTAAAGTATTCATCTCTATACTTTTCAAAATATGATAATACACCTTCTAATTGTTTTATGGTGGAGTCAATGCACATAGACTTAGATTCCAATTTCTTACTCATCATATTTATAGCAAATAAAACTTCATACCAAATTACCATATCAAGCAAAAACTCAAAACTTCCAAGTGCGTTGACCAAACTCTCCACTTCACTCTTTGACTTTGCATCATCACGAGATTCATATAATTTTGAAAAAGCCAATCTTATTTAAGGAGCTTGAAATTTAATAGCTTTAACACTTTTAATTTGACTCTCCAAACGAGTATTATACAAAAATTTCAAAGTTTATTTAAGGACATTGTCAAGCAAAATTTTCCATCTTTTTATAGAACCTAAAAATAATGAATATATGCGTTGAACAACTCCAAAAAAATTAAACAGCTCTAATACAAGAATGTGCCATATCACTAAGAGTAAGATTCAAACTATAACAAGCACAAGGCATAAATAATGCTCTAGTGTTTGTTTCAAGAAATCGCTTTTGAACACCTTGGTGCTTCTATTTCATATCGAAACCATTATCATAACCCTGACCCATTATATTATCAACATTAAGATGAAGAGACTTCAAAAAGTCTCAATCTAGATTTATCATCCACCTTCAAAAACTCTAAAGGGTAATCCTCAATTTTTATTTTATTAGTTAACATATTCACATATCGTACTATTAGATTCATTTGTTCTTGATGACTAATATCAGAGGTACAATCAAGAATTATTGAAAAACATTTCACCTATTTGATGGTATTAATTATAGAGCTTTTAATACTACTGGCCAAAAGGGAAATCAACTCATTTTGAATTTTATGCCCAAGATAATGATAATGAATTTCATGGTTTTAAATGCGTCTAACATGATCTTGCATTATCACATCGTATTTCGTAATAATTTCAATCAATCCCAGGAAATTACTATTGTTATCTTGATAGAGTTTTTCATTGGATCCTCAAAAAGCCAAATTATGAGTAGCAAGACATTTTATAGCTGAAAATATTATGAGTAAAACTTGCCTACATCACTCTTTCTATTTCATAATATGTTCTTACAAGCTTTTGTCAATTGTTTCATTTTTTTATCCAACCTTTCCAAGTATTCATATGCTTAACATTGTTTTCATGTTGTTTGAGTCTCTCACTAATATGCCTCCAATCACTTAAACCCTCATTTGCTAACAAACTTTTGTTACTAATAGATTTGAACAACTTACAACAAAAACAAAACACTTTGGCAACATGTTAGGGAATAATCCAACCATTTTCTATCGTTAATCTCACAATTGTTCAACTTTCTAGAAAAATAAGCATATGAAAACTTCCTATTATTATTATCGAGAGGAAAATCAAGATTCATTTCTCTTAATATAGGCCCCTTTTCAACTAAAACATTCATTGTTTTATTATCAAGATTAGCCCAATTTCTAGGATCATAAATATCTAAAGAAGAAATTGTTTGTTCTTCATTAAGACCAAGGTTTTCAATATTGGATACATTTGGCACATCATTAGGGCTCATTTGGATCATTAATTTCATCATTTTCAGTGGCATCATTATGCAATCTTTCATTTAATTGATCCAAATTTTCATTAGAAACTACTTTTTTAAAAACAAATTTATCAATAGCACATTGCTATGATTTTTTTAAAATCTTTAGCATGTTTTCTCTTTTTCCTTTTTTCATTTCCAGATAAATGCTTTTTAGGTAAGATTGTATATAAAAGATAGATCAGATACTTAAGTAACACAAGAAAATAAAATAATAGCACCTGGTAAAAGAATTCCAAGTTCAATATTTGTTTTCGTATTTGTTAATTCCAAAAGTCAAATCAAGTCACTGAAATTCTGTAAATATAATTATAATAATCAATTACAAATAGACATGGTAATTAACAATATCCAATTATTTGTGAGGGAAATGCAACTAAAAAATTAAATGAGTAACCAAAACAAATAAATTTTTAATCGCATAAAGTCATAAAGAAAAGGTATGTAGTAATATATTGTACTATGGTTCATTAAAAAAGGAATTAGGGGGTGAAGCTAAATATAAGGCTGGCTTAATAACTTTATTAGTTATGTAAAACCCTAACCCGACCTAGACATTATGGTTAAATCTCGAAAATTACATTAGCGACATGTGAAATCATTTGTTATTTTGAAAAAAAATAGAGGTTTGAGTTTGAAATCGTAAAAATTTCTAAGATTGACTAATTTTATTTCTTCGAAAAATATTTAGTAAAATATATTTATTTTTAAAATAAAAGCTTCATTTTAATTGTAATGTTGTTTGAAAACATCTAAATATGAAGGATCTTATATTATAATTATAAAATAATTATCTTATAAAGAAGCCCACAACAGATTTTCATAAATCTATTCATAAAATTCACGAATTATTATTTTGTTTAAAATTTTGAGAAAAACATAATTAATTTAGAAGAATGACATTATTTAAAATACTTAAAACCCCATAATTTTTTGCATGCATGCATGATAGTTTTAAAGTCATAAAAATATAAATCACAACCAAAATAAAGGTAAAGCCCAAAGTCCAAAGTCCAAAGTCTAAAAGACCACAAAAACACAACCAAAATCAAAATAGTTAAAAATCCAATAAATATTCATGATGTAAAATTTTCCGAGAGGCTCCACCAAGTGCTGATCCAAGTCCTATGTTTGAGTGTTACCTGAAAGGTTGAAACACTAATAGGGTGAGCTTTTTAAGCCCAGTGTGAGATTAACACAAACTCGTTCACAACATAAAACATATACGATACAATGTGATAAAGTCACGTATGTCAATATTTCATAAGCATATCATGAATGATCATGTTAATGCATAATTTGTAAAACAATGCAAATTTTAGGAAAACGGTCCTACCCATCTCCGCTACACACCATAATCAAGTTTACCCAAAACTCGTCCAACCAACACATCAAATTGTGAACAGTGTCACAATAATGCAGATAAACTGCCATATAAACAAAATCATGGACAAGCCACCAAAGTCATAGATAAACTATAATATAATCAGAATTGTGAACAGTGTCACATTAATGCAGATAAAGTGACATATACTTCCACCTTTCACACATCCCACCCTATGCATGTGATATGGCTAAAACACTCAAAATCATATAGGCATGTTTAGCATGCAAATCATACTTACTCAAGGTACCAAATTTTCACATCTTATCTTTATACGAATATCACATATGCCGTATAATCACATAACATGAGAATAAGATGTACATATTTTTCATATTATTAGCAAACATCAATATCACACAACATGCTTTTTATAAGTATACGGTTTAAGAAAAACACTTACTTGATAAAAATTCATAAAGATGACTTAACTCACTTTATGGATACATATAGTATCCCCATCAAACCACATTATTTTAATAGCAACATTTTTATCAATATAATAATAGTCTTAATTTATTTAATGTTAAAACCCACACTTGAACACAGATCTGATGTGCAATAAATCTCTCAAAACCTCTACACATGGATCTACAATTAGATTACCTAATTGAGCAACAAATGATGATCTTGAGTTAGGACTATCGTCTTAAGAGTTAATACGATAAATTGATTATTGATTATTGATTATTATTAACACTTACCCTTAAAAGATATCTCAAATTAGCGATCTAATCCCAACGATTAACGGTCTCTTGGGTTGATGTCAATTGGCCCTTCTACATATAAGATATATGATATATTAATCATTGAGAAAATAAATCACTAAGGTCCCCCCTAAAGTAAATGGCCAAGGGAGAAACAATAAGGGAGGAGTGATTCTCATTCAATCCTTATACTTACTTTATTTCAATCAAAAAAGAGAGTAGGTGGATCGTCTTGATTTTCATCCAGGAAAATTGAACGATCTAAAGAGGGGCCTGATTAAGAGTAAGTTTACGAAATAAAGGCTTAGAATTTAAGAAACTAAGTGAAATAAATAGTGCATAATTTTATTTACTAAAAGAAAATAAGTATGTTGAAAAATGATGAAGAAAAGAGGAGGAAACATAGGCGGTGGTGCTACGACGGCGATGGAGGCGGCAGTCCGGTGGAGGAGAAAGAAATGATAAGGGTTTCAGTCACTAAATTAAAGAAGGAGAAAGAAGAAGAGAGAGAGAAAAAAGGTTGATGTTTTATTGTGGCACACGGTGGTTGTCACGATGGTGAAGGGCGGCCATAAAGGCAGCTATGGAATAAAAAGAAGAAGAAAGGCAGTGGTGCAATAGAGGTTCAGTGGTGGTAAAGGTGGCTCAAAACCAAAAAAAATATGGAAGAGGGGAGAAATTGGAGAGAAAATAGGTGGTTGATGGCTAAACAAAAGAAAGAAAATAAGAGAATAGGGAGGAGCTTTAGGGAAGTGCAGCAATGAGAAGGGAAGAATGAAAAGATGGATGAAAATGGGTGTTGTCAAACATGTCTAGGTTCAACGAACATCACTCGTGGTAAAGGTGAAGAGAATGGCAAGTTAGGGGGAAATGAGTGAAAAGGGGATCATGGGAGTGAAAAGGGGGCTTAATGAAGGAAGGTTGACTCACACAAAAGGAAAGAATCTTTCCCCATGAATGGTAACTATCATAGACGATTTTGGGGTTGTTGACCACTAAAGTTGGCAAAAAAATTAAATAAAAAAATAGATTTTTAACAGAAAATATTTTAAAAGTATGGGATGACCTTTGCTAAGAGTTTGAAACAAATTTGCACCTAATAGAAATTAGTGCAAGGGAAGGGATTCGAACACAAATCATCAAGGATAGCTCCACCAATACTCAATCACAATAATTGATTTTTATTTATCAAACGTGCGAAGGTAACCTTAAAAAAATCGAGGTGTGATCACTCTCGGTTCACTAACTCAATTTCTACTAACCCAGATTGTGGGATATGACAAGTTAAAACCCAAATACGTTATCAAATTAAGAATGAAAAGTTACAATAAAGAAGATGAATGAGGGAGAATTATACCTGCAACAATGGTATATCTGGAAAACTACAGATGGGAGGCACCATAGGTAGCAAGTAGGTGCAATGGCCAATTGTATACCGACAGTCCGACACAACCACATAGGAAGACAGGAGAGAGAATGACTACCATGCCAAAGCCGTCGTCAACCGTCGGAAAAATTATTTTAGAATCTCAAACTCTCAATGTGTCAAATATAAAGTAAAAATTAATTACTTCAATTGATTGATGCTGATGACTGATGAATGATGTATTACTCAAATGAAATTTGGCCCTATTCAATTGATTTTTATACATATTAATATTATGCAATACATTTTCAGGTTGAATCTTAAATTTGGTTTTTTTTTATTTTCTTATATTTTAGAATAAATAAAAAGAAATGAAGTAGATATAAAAAAATCACCATCAATATAGTTTTTCATCCCAAACGTATGGATTTTTTTTCTTGAAAAAAAGGTTGGTTTTGGTTCATGTAGGAGAAAGCTTGTTTGTAAAGAAATTGAGATAATATGCATCTTCATCTCCACTAATTTAGTCAAGGCAGCCTTATTATTGGAGTAACAATACTTTTTATATGTATTTAAACAAGTTTGGTTTAATTGCATGTTTGATTAAATTGTATGCTATTTTGTTTGGTAATGAAATATTTTTCTGAATCAATAGAAATTTAAAATAAGTATATTGGATAACAATGGAAAATTATTTACTTTTTTTTTCTCACCTTCTTACGTAATTGTTTTTCTGCAAAAATAATGAATTGTATATGTTTGTAACGCCCCGATTTTTAGCCCTGGAAGTATTGGGCCTTGAGTCTGGGTTTGGGTGAAAAACGGCCCGAATAATTTGGATGTTATTATTATTTCGTATGTTTAGTTTAGTAATTAAATAAATTACGAAGGGTTTATGGTGTGGGAAAAAAGGCCCAAGAGTAAATTTAATTCGAGGCAATTCTTGAATTTTAATTTTGGGAGAGAATAAATTTAATTCGAGGCAATTCTTCAATTTTAATTTTGGGAGAGAAGGTTCTGGCAATATGGGCTTTTAAAGTTGAGGTGGTAAAATAGGACACAAAAAGATCTGTGGTAAAGTGGCATGTGGCGCCACCTAGGTGTTTGGGGAGTGACGTGTAGATGTTTAGGGCGAGCTAGAGTTCAAGTCACATGGTAAGAGTATTGTTACTTTTATTTTTATTTTTTTGTGTGCATGTGCCGGGCATGTGATAGAGCTTAAGTGGAAATTTGGCTAGGGCTTTAGGAAGGTTGGGTCGCGGGTCTGAATGGCCATTAGGGCAACCTTTATTTTCTTTTTGTATTGCCAAATTAGGGCTAGCCACCTAGAGCCTTCCCTTTCATTCTATTCTCTCCTCAGTATCTCAAAAAGCCGAAAAACGCAAAGTTAGATCTCCTGAGTGCCGAATTCTTCCTTCTCTTCTCCTCTCTTCTTCTATTTTATTTTTCTCCTTCTTTTCTTCTCTATCCAAAACATTCCTACCATTCTACTCACCTCCTCTGTAAATCCCATCCTCCACAAAACCTCCATAGCCGATTGCCATAAAAGCCGAAATCCTGAAAACTCACTTCTTGTGCCGATTTCTCCAAGCCAAAATCCTTCAGTTATTTTTGTTCTTTTTGATCAACTTTCATCTTCTCTAAACCATTAGTATCTATCGGCAACATTACTTCAAAGTTATAGCCTCAAATCGTCATCTTCTTCATCACTTAAAAAGCCAAAATACCATAGATTTAGGGACTTATAGCCGAAACTTCAGATCTCCTGGATTCGAGTTCTAGTATCATTTAGAGGATAGATCTACATCAGATCTATGTAGAAATCAAAGAGGAATAAGTGATAAGTGCTCATCACCTCAGATCTAGTCTTATTTTACAATTTAGAAAAGCTGAAGTCCCTAAAATCTAGGGAGGCTGTCGATTTGGGCATAGGGCTTTAAGGGTCTTTAACCGACGATTTCTTTTGGTGATTAGTGTCTTCTAGAGTTTTGATCGAAGGCTTGGATCTTTGGAACAACTAGACTTAGATCTAGTCATCGGTTTTCGGAAAAAAGGTAAGATTCTAAAGGCTTTAGGGGCATGGTTCGAATATGGGTTGCTGAATATTGGGATTGGTTGTTATGGGTTGCAATCTAAGAATTGTGGTAATCAATTGTAGGACATCGTAAGGGATCTCAGTAGCAGTCGTCGCGAAACAGGTGTGTATCGAACACCCTCTCATAGTTCAATTCGGCAAAAGCTGAAATGCCGAAATTCTGGCATTTCGTGGGCTTGTGAGTGTGCGAGTGCTCACAAGACGTTTAGAAATCATTAGATCTGAAATTGAAAAGTGGTAAGTTAGTCGTGTGTGAAATTTCGTGCACTTTGGTAATTGGGCCTCGATAGGCTAAAACTGGGCCCAATGGGCTTACGGGCTCATACGGGTTAATAAATAAAATAATAATAATAATATATAATATAAAAAATAGGCAATAAGTATGTTCTGTTAGACTGTAGAATTGAAACTGCTTAAACCGGTAAACTGGTCATAAAACTTGAATTAAATGGGCTTAAATTGCTAATGGACACTATAGGGCCCATTAGGGGTTTTAGGGCCCAATGGCTAAAATTGTGAAATTGAGACAAATAAATTATTGTGATGAAAAATGGGCTAGTAAGGACAGTAACATTCATGAGAAACTTTAAAACTGATAAAATTACTGAAGTACCTTTATAGGTGGAAAATTTACAAATTTACCCCTAGGAGCAAAATTACTGATATACCCCTAGGGTTAAGGTTGACCTGAATGTATGTTTGACTGTTACTATTTACTGCATGCCATGTTATTATTATCTGATGCATGGGACTGGGTTATTGATGGAGGAAGTACTGAAAGTGGCTTGTCCACGTACTGGAGGCTTTGCCTCAACTTACTAATATCTGAGCAGCAATGCTGCAACTGTGGAGTGTAGGGCTGGGTGGGTTGAGCTATTCCCACATGGAGTGTAGGGCTGGTACGGGTGGAGTGTAGTGGTTGGTTATTGGCTGGGTTGGGCTTGCATACACGAATATGTCTGTTCTGTTCTGGAATGGGCCTATGGGCCATACTGTTATCTGAAAAGGGGCTAAGGCCCAGTTTATTATATTCTGAAAAGGGCTTAGGCCTAGTACCCGCTGTTATCTGAATAGGGCTTAGGCCCAATGGGCTTGAGCTGACTTGGGCTTTGGATGGGTTTTCCATACACACTGAGTTTTCCAAACTCACCTATTTTCTCTTCCATCCTTACAGGTGAGCCCTAGTTGGTGGACTTGGAGCTAGGCGGGATTCAGAGTGGCCACGAAGATTAAATTTCTGGTTTTTTAAATAAATTTTAATTAGCTTCCTTTTAAATTTCGCATTTATTTTTGATTATTTCTATTTGGTTAGAGTTGTAATAAGGCCGCTTTATTATTTTTATTTTGGGTTTTTTAAATTACTTAAATCGTTTTCAACTTGAGATTCACATCACTTAAATTGATTCCTTAAAATTGGATAGCCCTAGGGCGCGTTTTATAAAAGTTACTTATTTTCAAAATATCATAATAACCGAGCAAAGCTTCCGCAAAGTAAATGTTTTCAAAGGAAATAAATATTTTAAATAGAATAAAACTTAATTTTCTGTTCGTGGACAAGTAATAAGCTTAAAGTGTGGCAATGGATGTGTGCATGTCTAGGATTGGATCATGTAAGAGCTAGGTACTTAAGCAGTCTAATTGACTCACCTCCTCTTTTCCTGAATCCTATCTGGTGCGTAGTATCCATTCACTTTAATTTAAAACGAAAATATTCTTTAAATACTAAGAAAGATTTTAGATAAAACATGACTTCTCTAATAACGTTTCAATGTGACATGCCAGATTCGATCGTAACATCTAGGCCGGGTTTGAGGTGTTACATTTAGTGGTATCAGAGCCAAGTTACAATAACTCGGCTGTGGATCGGATCCAAAAAGGCTTTCGAAAATTTTTTTAAACCCAAGAAGGGTATTTTTTGAAAAAAATCCGAAAATTTTTGTTTTAAAGAGACTTTTTTTTCAAACTTGTCTACTTCAAAATACGCATATTTTAAGAATTTGATTTTAAAGAGGTTAGATTCTTCTAAGTTTTCTGAAATCTAATGTGGCACACTGAATCCCCGGCACCAAGTCTGTAAGTACTTTTGCCTTAAATACTGTACTAAAACCTTACTGTAGATAGGATTGAGACTTTACTATGATACTGTAGCTAGGTTGATACTGAAACCATAGAGACTGAGACAGTAGGAACTAAAACCCCAAAAAGATTGAGACTGTAGCTAGGCTATGATTCTGTAAAGAACAAAAACTCTAAAATACTATCTTTGAATAAGACATATGAATAAATAGTAAAATTTTTTGAGATCTTTGTAGTTATTTGATATGTGTACTGGTAATGTAGAGTATTGATATGAATTCTGAGGGTAAGCAAAGTCTGCCAACTTCGGGTAGCGGTAACTCAGAGTTTGGTACTGAGGCACAGGCCGAGTTAGTAAGGAATGTGGTAGAGGAAGTATTGGATACCAAAATTAAGGAAATTAGGGAAACGCTTCAAGTAGGGTGCTTGGAGTGTAAGAAAAGGAAAGATCCTAGTTCTCAGAGAACAGAACCTCGTTCTGTGAAACATGTTAAGACACGACCAACTTTTCCAACCTGCAAGAACTGCAACGGGCATCATCCGGGTGAATGCCATTGGAAGTCAGGAGCATGCTTTAGATGTGGGTCCAAGGAGCATCGAGCTTAGGATTTCCAAGCTTATTTTATTTAAGTGTGTGTTACGAGTTGTATGCGGACTTGATAGATGTTTCTTTACTTTGGTAATTAGAAGTTCTGGGCCGTACTAAGAATTATTTTTAATAAGAGTGCGCAGCAGAAGCATAGTGGTTTGACTTGAGTAATACGGTTAGTTGATAGTTTGAAAATTTTGAGGACGAAATTTCTTTAAGGGGGGTAGAGTTGTAACGCCCCGATTTTTGGGCCTGGAAGTATTGGGCCTTGAGTCTGGGTTTGGGTGAAAAATGGCCCGAATAATTTGGATGTTATTATTATTATTTCGTATGTTTAGTTTAGTAATTAAATAAACTATGAAGGGTTTATGGTGTGGGAAAAAAGGCCCAATAGTAAATTTAATTCGAGGCAATTCCTGAATTTTAATTTTGGGAGAGAGGGTTCTGGCAATATGGGCTTTTAAAGTTGAGGTGGTAAAATAGGACACAAAAAGATCTGTGGTAAAGTGGCATGTGGCGCCACCTAGGTGTTTGGGGAATGACGTGTGGATGTTTAGGGGGAGCTAGAGTTCAAGTCACAAGGTAAGCATATTGTTACTTTTATTTTTATTTTTTTGTGTGCATGTGCCGGGCATGTGATAGAGCTTAAGTGGAAATTTGGCTAGGGCTTTAGGAAGGTTGGGTCGTGGGTCTGAATGGCCATTAGGGAAACGTTTATTTTCTTTTTGTATTGCCAAATTAGGGCTAGCCACCTAGAGCCTTCCCTTTCATTCTATTCTCTCATCAGTATCTCAAAAAGCCGAAAAACGCAAAGTTAGATATCCTGAGTGCCGAATTCTTCCTTCTCTTCCCCTCTCTTCTTCTATTTTATTTTTCTCCTTCTTTTCTTCTCTATCCAAAACATTCCTACCATTCTACTCACCTCCTCTATCAATCCCATCCTCCACAAAACCTCCATAGCCGATTGCCATAAAAGCCGAAATCCTGAAAACTCACTTCTTGTGCCGATTTCTCCAAGCCAAAATCCTTCAATTATTTTTGTTCTTTTTGATCAACTTTCATCTTCTCTAAACCCTTAGTATCTATTGGCAACATTACTTCAAAGTTATAGCCTCAAATCGTCATCTTCTTCATCACTTAAAAAGTCAAAATACCATAGATTTAGGGACTTATAGCCGAAACTTCAGATCTCCTGGATTCGAGTTCTAGTATCATTTAGAGGATAGATCTAAATCAGATCTGTGTAAAAATCAAAGAGGAATAAGTGGTAAGTGCTCATCACCTCAGATCTAGTCTTATTTTACAATTTAGAAAAGCCGAAGTCCCTAAAATCTAGGGAGGCTGTCGATTTGGGCATAGGGCTTTAAGGGTCTTTAACCGACGATTTCTTTTGGTGATTAGTGTCTTCTAGAGGTTTGATCGAAGGCTTGGATCTTTGGAACAACTAGACTTAGATCTAGTCATCGGTTTTCGGCAAAAAGGTAAGATTCTAAAGGCGTTAGGGGCATGGTTCGAATATGGGTTGCTGAATATTGGGATTGGTTGTTATGGGTTGCAATCTAAGAATTATGGTAATCAATTGTAGGACATCGTAAGGGATCTCAGTAGCAGTCATCGTCAAACAGGTGTGTATCGAACACCCTCTCATAGTTCAATTCGACAAAAGCTGAAATGTCGAAATTCTGGCATTTCGTGGGCTTGTGAGTGTGCGAGTGCTCACAAGACGTTTAGAAATCATTAGATCTGAAATCGCAAAGTGGTAAGTTAGTCGTGTGTGAAATTTCGTGCACTTCAGTAATTGGGCCTCGATAGGCTAAAACTGGGCCCAATGGGCTTACGGGCTCATACGGGTTAATAAATAAAATAATAATAAAACTATATAATATAAAAAATAGGCAATAAGTATGTTCTGTTAGACTGTAGAATTGAAACTGCTTAAACCGGTAAACTGGTCATAAAACTTGAATTAAATGGGCTTAAATTGCTAATGGACACTGTAGGGCCCATTAGGGGTTTTAGGGCCCAATGGCTAAAATTGTGAAATTGAGACAAATAAATTATTGCGATGAAAAATGGGCTAGTAAGGACAGTAACATTCATGAGAAACCTTAAAACTGATAAAATTACTGAAATACCTTTATAGGTGGAAAATTTACAGATTTACCCCTAGGAGCAAAATTACTGATATACCCCTAGGGTTAAGGTTGACCTGAATGCATGTTTGACTGTTACTATTTACTGCATGCCATGTTATTATTATCTGATGCATGGGACTGGGTTATTGATGGAGGAAGTACTGAAAGTGGCTTGTCCACGTACTGGAGGCTTTGCCTCAACTTACTAATATCTGAGCAGCAATGCTGCAACTGTGGAGTGTAGGGCTGGGTGGGTTGAGCTATTCCCCACATGGAGTGTAGGGCTGGTACGGGTGGAGTGTAGTGGTTGGTTATTGGTTGGGTTGGGCTTGCATAAATGAATATGTCTGTTCTGTTCTGGAATGGGCCTATGGGCCATACTGTTATCTGAAAAGGGGCTAAGGCCCAGTTTATTGTATTCTGAAAAGGGCTTAGGCCTAGTACCCGCTGTTATCTGAATAGGGCTTAGGCCCAATGGGCTTGAGCTGACTTGGGCTTTTGATGGGTTTTCCATACACACTGAGTTTTCCAAACTCACCCATTTTCTCTTCCATCCTTACAGGTGAGCCCTAGTTGGTGGACTTGGAGCTAGGCGGGATTCAGAGTGGCCACGAAGATTAAATTTCTGGTTTTTTAAATAAATTTCAATTAGCTTCCTTTTAAATTTCGCATTTATTTTTGATTATTTCTATTTGGTTAAAGTTGTAATAAGGCCGCTTTATTATTTTTATTTTGGGTTTTTTAAATTACTTAAATCGTTTTCAACTTGAGATTCACATCACTTAAATTGATTCCTTAAAATTGGATAGCCCTAGGGCGCGTTTTATAAAAGTTACTTGTTTTCAAAATATCATAATAACAGAGCAAAGCTTCCGCAACGTAAATGTTTTCAAATGAAATAAATATTTTAAATAGAATAAAACTTAATTTGTTGTTCGTGGACAAGTAATAAGCTTAAAGTGTGGCAATGGATGTGTGCATGTCTAGGATTGGATCATGGAAGAGCTAGGTACTTAAGCAGTCTAATTGACTCACCTCCTCTTTTCCTGAATCCTACCTGGTGCGTAGTATCCATTCACTTTAATTTAAAACGAAAATATTCTTTAAACACTAAGAAAGATTTTAGATAAAACATGACTTCTCTAATAACGCTTCAATGTGACATGCCAGATTCGATCGTAACGTCTAGGCCGGGTTTGGGGTGTTACAATGTTTGTCAGTTCTCAAACTTCACACTTTTTCTTTTCTTTTTTTTATCCATTCTCTCCCGAATTTCATTCAATACAATATCATGGTACCTAAATTAATATCAAATATTATCTTTCTTTTTTATTTATTAAATTTATCATAATTATTGAAAAATAAGAGAAATATTATATCTTTCCAAATCAAATTTCAAGTCCGCTCAAAGAAAATGAAAAAGTAAAATCTATTTCGTAAAATGTAATATATAGAATAATTAAAAATTAATTAAATCATTTGTAGACGTTGATTAAAAGCTCAAATTGATTAGAAATCAATTGATTAAAAGATAATTTTAAAAAAATATATAGAAAGTTAAACACGCAAGTGATATTTTTAGGAAAGGAAATAATTGTATAAAACAGTGATATCACGTCATATGTATTCCTTTTCCAATAATTTAATGTTACATAAACATTTTCATCCTAAAAAAAGTCAATTTTAAATGAAATTCCTAAAATTCAAGATAAAATTGCTGATATAGTATTAAACTATTGAAAATAGATAATATCCTGTTTCATACAATACTTTCTCTTCCCAATCCCCATTTACAATCATTTTTGTTATTCCATTTTATATGCACTTTAAAAATTTAAAATTTTACCAATTCAATATATGAATTAGCATCTCTTGGGTTGTCATAATGCATAGGGGTGTGCAAATTTCGATTAAAGCCGATTTAACTTATTGAACCGAACTAATTTGGTTAATTGGTCGGTTAACCAATCTAATTCAGTCGAAGTTTAGTTAATAATTTTTTCGAAATTCGACTAACAATTAATTCGATTCGAAATCGATTAATTAACCAAACTTAATAATTAATATTATATACTAACCCATCAGGCCACTACCTACTCAGACCTAGGGCCCAAACAATAACCCATTCCCAAATAAACCCAACCCACTGAAAATAAACCCAAACATTAACTCAGGCCCAAAACATAATATTTTAATTCCTCTTAAACCTAAAAACAATGCACATGGTAATACACCAGCCACCAGGTCCCAAAATCTCACAAACTCAAAAATTCCTAACCCTAAATTGAAAATCCCTAATTTAAAATCTCTCAAGTCCCAAAATCTCCACCACTAGTCACCATCGTCTGACATCCACTAGTCACATCATTCAGCGTACACCAAGTCACCATCATCTTTTGACGTTCATCTACCATTAATTTCGACTTCACCCAAATTCCTTAATCGAAAATCTCCCAAAATACCTAACCCAACGTAATGGCTGATGACACAACTTCGATTTCAACTTCACTCACCACCATCCGACACTTATCTTGAATTTTTCAGGTGTTTTTTGTCAAAGGTTTTTTTTTACTGAAATGGATTTTTCTCCGGCTTCTTTTTTTTATGAAAAAATTTTCATTCTTCGATATTTCTGCAATTCTACTGTTTTTTTTGTTCTCAACGTGTGTTTGTGAATATAATTTAGTAGAAAGGTTACTGACCATATTTGCTGCTTCTTGGTTCTGCAATTCTTGGATTTTTCATATATGCAGGTTAGTGACCATGCACCTCAAATACAAATTGAAACTTTACATTCATCTTTGGATGCATTCCCAATTCTAATGATAATAGTAATCCAATGCTAATTTTCTACTATAACGTATTAAAATAAATGCATAATATTATCCAAAATTCATTCAAAACATTGAAAAAAATGATCAACAAGCTTTGCCAAGTTAGAAGATGAGTAAGATGTTGTGGAAAAATTTCTGTTAATTTGGTTAATTGATCGAATTAATCGAAATATTTTGGTTCGGTTAATTTTTTTGGAAAAATTTCAATTCAGTTAATGGTAGTTCGATTTGGTTAACCGATCGGTTAATCGTTTGAACACCTCTAATTATGCAGGCTTTGCATGAATGCTTTTTTACAATGAATCGAGTTGAGAAGTGTTTTTTGATAAAATAAGCATGAGATATACTTGAAACATTTTTCAATTCGTAAATTGATATAAGCGGTGGAGAACCACTTGAAATATTGTGTGGGGGTAATTAACTAAAAAAATTGGTTATAATTTTTTAAAATGTTATGTAATTGATCCTAAAAAAAATTGAAAAATACCCCATCAAAATTTTGATTTCATACAAAATTTGAAAATCATCCACCAAAACATTATGAAAAAGAATTATTTTATAAAACAAAAATCCCTAATCTGTTGTAAATCCATTGATAAATGGATGTATATGACCTCAAATTTATTCTATTGTAACCCCTAAATAATGAATGTCCATAACTCATAAATTCATTATCTTGTAACCCCTATATCATTTGTAGAGTATATTAATGTTGGTCATTAATGTTTTGTAACTTATGGTACTTGAAGCCCTATAAATAGAAGGCATGTACAAGCGTATTATATCCTAAGAGAAAGTTGAATCATCCTTTCCTTTCTTTATCTTTCTTTCCCTCTTAATCTTTATATTATTCTTTTAGTTTTACAATACGTTATCAACACGAGTCTCTACAAGTTTATAATGAAGTTCATGTCATTGCGACTATATATAACTTGCCCGTAAAGCTCCTGTTGAACTATATACGATATACATATTTTCATCATTGTTTTAATTTGAACATCATATTTCTACAAAAAGAGAAATATTCAAAGCATACAAATCAATTTTATATACATATTATAATGATTATTATATATACTATAACAACCCGGTTTTCCAATGGTGTTGGAAATTATGATTCTGAAATGTCATTTTCGTAAATTGTGTTCATAAATACTAATATTTAATATTTACAAGGCTAGTATAAAAATATATTAGAATTTTGTCTAGTAATTTTGTTTAATTGAAAGTTAATTAAGGTACAAGTGTAATGATCCTAAAGTCAGTGATTTTGGAAAATAAGATATTAGGACCTCATTTCTATAAACCAAGCCAATAAATATTTTTACTAAATATTTATAGAGTTATTATACAGGTAAATTGAATTTTAAATTTGTAGTTTTGCTAAATTATTGACTAATTAAGGTATAAGGTCTAAATTGTAAAAGTGGTAAAAGTTAATAGCTATATATTTTTAGTTGCTAAAAAGTTAAAAGGACTTGTTTAGAAGGTAAACCAACGTGTTTAATTGAAAGTTAATTAAGGTACAAAATGGTTTTGGAAAATGAGATATCGGGACCTCGTTTTCATAAACTGAGCACATAAATATTTTTATTAAATATTTACAGAGCTATTATATAGGTGAATTGAATTTTGAATAAGTAATTTTACCGAATTAGTGACTAATTAAGTTAAAAGAACTAAATTGTAAAAAGGGTCAAAGTTAATCGCAATTAGACCATATGTGATATAATGAATGATTAGTGTGATATCAATTCGTGAAAAAAAAATGAAATCGATTCGTGAACGATTAGTGTGATAATTTTTATTAATAATATTAATAAATTAAATTTTAAAGTATTTTAATATGTTAAAGAAAACATAAAAGGAAAAACTATCGTCTTTTTACTTTCATTCTTCCACCGAAAACATTAAAGAACATAAGAAGCCATTGTTCCAAGCTTCTAAGGTTCGGCCAAGTGCATGGTAAGGATTTCAGAGTCTATTTCTCCTAAACTTTATATTTTTAGATCACTATAGCTCGATTTAGCTAACCTGTATATTACTTTTCAAAAATTTTAAAGTTTCAAATTGTTTTCATTAATGAATGCTTGAAGTTTGGTGTTAAAATGTTAAGTTTTAAGCTTAGAAATGAAAAATGGCTAGTTTGTATAGTTTAATTATTAGTTTTTTGAACAAAGGGACTAAAGTATGAAAATTTAAAAATTGAAATTTAATTTTTGAAATTATAGATAATAGAGGGATGTAATTGAAATTGGATTAAAAATCAAAGCTCATATTTGTAAGTTATAGTTTTTTCAGTTTTAGAAACCAAATTGAATAAAATGCAATACTTTAGGGGACATCTAAAGAATGAAATTGACTTCATATATGATTACAATAGGTTGTTTTAAAATATTTTAAATTGATAAATTGAAATAAATTATTATATAGGTAGAGATGTGAGCTAATCGGAAGATAATTGAGAAAAAGGAGAAATTGCAAATTAGTCCTTGACACCATAATTGCTTGTTGTTTTTCCAGTTAAGTTCATATGGGAGTTACTTTAATAATTGATGATATATTTGTATAATATTATTTTTTACAGGTAAGTTCATATGGGAGTTACTTTATAGTACTTGATCCAACTCGAATTTTTTTAAAGAAATTGTCTTAATTTTTTGTAAAATATTTTTTATATTACAATTTATTTTGTGTTTTCTAAATATAACAATGGCAACATCTCTAATCCATTTGGAGGGAAGCACATTTCCGTCGATCAATTGCAGATGGTAAGAATTTTTTTTATATTTAATGTAATTTAATTAAATATTTTATTGATATATTTTAATTTAATATATTATATTTTTTATATATATAGGTGAAAGATAGAATTTTGGAGACTTATATTCTTAATTTACCCGCTCATCTATCACCATCAATCGAATCATACTTAAGAGATGTTAGATTTTTGCACGCAGCTCTTATTGGTCGGGGTGTAAATTAGACCCCACACTTGTAAGCACGTTGGTGGAAGAGTGGAAACTTGAGATACAAACATTTCACTTTCCATGCAACGAGTGCACTATCACTCTGCAGGACATGGAGTTACAACTCGAGTTACCAGTGGATGGGTCGATAGTGATTGGGTCAGTTCACACAATTGATTAGAAAGACGTATGCGAGCAACTTTTGGGGTGGGTTCCGGAAATCATTATTGGAACCTAGATAGATATGAATTGGCTAAGAAGAAATTTCGGTGGGCTCGATGAGAATTCGAATGGATTTGAAAAAGAACAACACGTTCAAGCGTACATCCTTATGATTTTTGGGGTCTCCTAATACCCTATAAGTCACGAAATCTCGTCCATTTAAGGAGGCTTCTAAAACTCGTCAAATTTAGAGAAGTAGATGAACTCAGCTGGGGGTCAGTCGTGTTGGCAACATTGTACTGAGAGATGTAACGGATGACCAAACCACATAAAATCAAAATTAATGGTTGCATGCTTCTATTACAATCATGGGCATGGTACCGACTGCCATTTTTACGTTATCGAACAGACTAACCTTATACATTCCCACTCATAACAAGGTAAATTTCATTAGTTAAGATATTTACCATAATAAAATTATTTAAATTTTAAATTGTTGTGTTAACATATTATTTCAATAGGTGGAACCATGAGTCGAATTACGTAGGACTACCTGACGAGCTTCAAGATATGAGGCTTCAGTTAGACCAACAATTGGAAGCGGAGGTATGTATTTTTTAATTTTTAATTATATAATATTAATGTACTTTATTTAAAAATTAGTAATATATAGATAATTAATTTTTTATTATTATTTTAATATAGTTTGAATGAATGCCTTACTCAAATTCGACAATTCAAGAATGCATCCCCAATGACTCTATTCATGTTTCCAACAACCACAATGGTTGGAAATGAATTAGAGGGTATAAATACCATCTTCCAAAGGTCCTTCAACAACAAGAGAGATCATTAAGCCAAAAGATCAATCAATACAATCGTAGTGCTTAATTTTTTCATACCTTTCTTGTACACACTTAAGAGCCTTCATTGTCATTCTTTAGCTCAAGTGTATTCTTGTTTATTTATGCTTAATTAGTAAACATCCTGATCTTGTAAGGATTACTTTTGTAACACCCCTAACCCGTATCTGTTGCCGGAATAGGGTTACAGAGCATTACCAGAAACTTTTAACTTAAAACATCCAAATCAACCATTATATAAAACACTTCATATTACATTCAAACACATGCATATCCTCCCCTATTTGAGCCCTTGAGGCCATAAAATAACACTAGAAATGATTAGGGACTAAATCAGAAACATATGGAATTTCATGGAAAAAGATAGAATTTTTCACACTATAGGGGTCACATGGCCGTGTAGACATTCGAATTAGGGACACATGGCCATGTCCCAGCCCATATTCGTACCTGTATAACTCTCTGACTTGGGTCACACGGCCAAGCCATACGCCCATGTGCCAGGTCGTGTGCTAGGCCGTCTAACTGCCTAACTTACAACCCTTTGAAACCTATAGGGGACACACGACCATGTCATATGGCCGTGTGTCACATACAGCCGAGACATACACCCGTGTCTTATGCCGTCTGGACAAGAAATAGGTCATTTTCAAGCCAATTCTCTCACCCATACAAGCCATTTGCACCTATACTCAAGCATTCAAAATGTACCTAAAACATGTATATTCAAGCTAGATCATAATGGTATTTATCCATACAACTAATATGCCTAAAAGGCACCTCAATCACAACATCCAAACATGTTTAAACATTTGCATAATCTAGCCATTAACCAACCATACATTTCTCATCTAATTTCCTTACCAAACTTTCCAACATGACCATATGCCAAAATTATACTCAAACATACCAAAATGGTTACTAAAATATACATCAACTTAACCATTCCAACATTACCCATAAAAGCACCAAAATGCCAAAATATCATCAATCATTAAAACACATATATACATACCAACAGGACAACTAGTTCATAAACCAAAATTCCATATTTACAAGCCAAACATAATGACCACATCATCAAGCACAAAACACTTATACATGTCTTTATAACCACGACTCAAAAACATCAAAACCTATCGATATAGCCTATGGATAGTGTGATAGGTCTCCGACAAGCTTCCAACCCGAACGAGCTTCTGATTAACTATAAAACATAAAAAAAGAACACAAAGTAAGTATATAATGCTTAGTTAGTTCGTAAATCATAAACAATGCTTACCATTTCAATGCATAAGCTTATAAATAACTATGAATTAATCCAACATAGCTTGGCCCAAGCCTGAGCATCATTAACAACACAAGTTAGTGGTTAAACACATAACCTAGCAAAAATCACTACATGGTAAAATATCTTTCATGAATATAGCATATAAGCATTCATAATTTTCATGAGCATAACTATACACACTTTGATCATCAACATTTCATACGTTTCCATAGCTTCATGAAATTGCAAATCGGAACACCTATCATTCCTTCCTTTTATATGTCCGCTGAACCACTTAGAATAATATCAGATACGCTGGAATCTCACACAATGTGTGCTAAAATATGGTTGAAACCATTTCTTTCCTTTTCCTTTACATAGATGCTCTCTCTCAAGCCATAAGTGGATCTGCTCACACAAGTTGTTGGTCGGAACGTAGCTACACGGTGCTGCTCACACAAGCTGTCAAGTATCCACAACATATGCCAGAACTCAGCCATCGGTAGGACATTCAGGATCAGCACCCGAAACATGGTAACCCTAATAACATGTCATTTGTATCCTATATATTCCTAAGGTTCAAACGGGGCTCGATAGTCGTCAAAACGCCGTTGGATTTTCCATCAAGACATGGTAAGATAATATAAAATAATAGCATTTAAATCAAACACATTAAAAATTCTATTTAAACGTACGAATTTACTTAGATCACAAACTAAGAGATATGACCAACTAGTCTGACACATTTTCTTTCCCCCGATCTAAATCTGTATGATGCTTAACTTGATCTAAATAATCAAATTCAATTTATTCAATAATCATTATATTCAATTCAATCTAGAAATCATATTTTTTATGCATTCACCCCTAATGTTTTGATTTCTTTCATTTTAGTCCTTAAGCTGGTAATTTAAAATTCATGCAATTTCATCCCTACCCAAGCTACCCGAATTTCATATACAGTGTAACACCCTGATCTTTTTACATATGTTTTTGCAAGTACTTGACATAACTGTGTATCTGCTTCAATGGTTAAGTGTTCTGGGTGTGTATGAGAGGTCTTGAGTTCAAGCCTTGGCTTTAACAAATTTTGTTATTTTTGGAATTAAGCCCTATCTTTGTTTTGTAGGCTTATTTTTAATTGCCCGTAATTTCATATCAGAATAAGCCTGCTGGTTCGAGTGGTAAGGCGGTTAGTGTGTGGGAGGTCTTGTGTCTGAATTCCTGCGTTAGCATGGGTATTTGTTTTGCTCTGTTATCTGATAGACTTCCAGTTGTGCTGAAATTCTAAGGGAGTTATCAGTTGTGGGGTGCTGGAGAGAATTAAGGGCTTTTGGAATATCTTTTATTTTATTTTTTATTTTTTTGTTCAAATTTTCTCTCTCTTCCAAGGAAAATATTTGACGTCTGATCTTCTTCTTTTTCTCTGTTTTTCATTCATTTCCTTATTTTGTTGAACTGTTGATGAATCCTAGTACCTTGCTGTCCTATTCTATTTCAATCGTTCTGTAAGTTCTATTATGTTGGAATCTTAACTTTTTTTTGGCTAAGTGTTTGATGAGGGGTTTGTTTTTTTTACTCTCAGTTTAGGCGAAGGACAAGATTTGGCTGGGGCTTCTGCAGCGATTTAAGTGTTTGGGGTCTCTTTTAGATAATGGTAAGTATTCGAGTGCGTTTGGTGGTGTAGTAAGGTTTTGATAAGGAAATATTTTCGGTTGAGTTTTGTTAGTGTTGCTAAATTCGAACTCTGAATGTCGACTTTTAGGTTCTAGAGGGTTCTTGTTTGCAGTAGCGTTGAAACAATACCAATTATGTACTCGAAACGTAAAAAAAAAGATTCGAAAAAAGTCAAAAAACGAATCTGTCGACGCCATACAGGCGTGTGGTCACCCGTGTGGTAGGCCGTGTGCGAGTAAACGATCGTATGGTCGATGAAGGCATGGCCGTGCGCAGCACACGACCGTGTAGTGGCTCGAGTGTGGCTATGTAGGCCACACAAGCAAGGCCAATCTGGGCATGTGGGCCCACACGATCATGTCACAAGGGCGTGTGGTTTTTGGGCCAGGCCGTGTGGGCTACACAGGCAAAGCCAATCTGGGCATGTGGGCCCACACGAGCATGTGGACCTATTATATTGAAATATTCCGTAGGGTCGCATGGGTCGTCCTAATCAACTGTAGGCCTAGCATAGGGTCGATAAAGGCTAACTAAACCCTAAAACTATGTGATTTGTTAGACTGAAATACAGCTTTGAGCATGTCTATGTTATGTATATCTGTTATCTGTTTATATAAGCATGTTAAGCATGATCTATCTGTTACATCTGTATGTATGCTCTGTATTTGTTTTGGGGTGGGATTCATATATGAGGAGGAAGTAATCTGATCGGTGTTAAACGCCTATATTCTGGCAGCTTGGCTGCGTATTATATCTGATATGTGTCTTAATGACACGACGTGTTGTGCTGGGATTGGTGGGTGTTTTTAACCCCACATGGTGTGATGGGATGGACAGAGACGGTGTGCAGAGGATGGGGGTAAGATTATGAATATCTGTATATGATTCTGCCACTGTAATTGAATAGGACTTGAGTCCGTATTTGTATTTTTTTCTGGTTTTGTATATAATGATTATATGTTTGCATGCTTAACTCTGTTGGGTTACACACTGAGTTTACGTAAACTCACATTTACTTCTCTGTCTGTCAGGTAATCCACAGTCTTAGGCGGATCGGTGCGGTAGGGACTCAGCGGTGACCACTTTTTCGTAAAACGGATTAAAGTCATTAATTTATGGTTTTTATTTATTTTGGGTAATCATTTGAGAATTTGTAATTTGTTTGGGACTCTAAGGACTGTTTGGTTTTTAACCGATTATTTTTGAATTATTTAGTTATTTAGTTGCTTTGGAAAAAAAGGTTTTTACTAAAAACGACGGTTTTTTTTGCAAATAAGGGTTTTTTCTAAAAAACAAAAATTGGACTCTTGTAGTAAAATGATTTCGTAAGCTTCTGCTGTAATTCACGTTTTAAGGAAAAATACTTAACTAAATAACATTTTGATAAGGGAAGAAAATAACTTTGAATTGGAATGTTAAATGGCTTTGTCGCGATGACTACGTTTTTCAAAACCATTCCTTGTAACACTTGCGGATTCGGCCGTAATTTAAAATTCATGCAATTTCATCCCTACCCAAGCTAGCCAAATTTCATATATAGCCATAGTAACTCATACATGTCATTATTTCATAATTTCCACCATACATTTTACATATTTTACAAATAAATCCCTAATTGACATTTTCAACCAAAATCACTTTACAAAAGTTGTTTATAAATCAACTAGGATTTATTTTCTTCCATCAAACTTCACAGAAAACATGAGCACATTCATGGAAAAACCCTAATATTTTAATAGTTTTGCAAATTAGTCCCTGGGCTAGCTAGATTAAGCTATAACGACTCCAAAAACATAGAAATCATTAAAAACGGGACAAAGTATCACTCACATGCAAAGATAAATTATGGTCGAACCTTGAGGCTTCATTAATGACTAGTCATTAGCTTAATTTCAGTGGAAGAAGACAATAACAAAGATGATATCTTTGTTTTCTTTAATTTTTATTAACCTTTATTTAATAATTTACTTATTTAACCTTATTAATAACCTTTAAAAATCACTTATATAATGTCCATAAAAGTCCACTCATAATATTAATGGTTTAATTACAACATAAACTCTCTGACCATTAAATATCATAGCTATTAAACCCCTTTAGCTTATAGAACTCAAGTTTTGCATCATTTGAAATTTAGTCCTTTTTACCAAATTAAGTATGCAAACGATAAAATTTCTTAACAAAATTTTTATACAGTAATTGTAACAGCCCGTTTTTGGGTCAAATCGGAATAATGATTTTGGGACCACAAATTCGAAGTCAAAATATTTATTTTATTATTTTAATAAGGTTTAAAGCATGATAGACTAATTATGTGAAAGTTTCTTTAAGAAATTTTACTGTTTAAATGTTTAATTCAGTAAAAAGGACTAAATCACATAAAGTGTAAAAGTCGAGTTCTATTAGCTAAAAGTGCTTAAATGCTATATAACTTAAAGGAGGAGGTCCTTATGTAGAAATTAGTCTATTATTGAGTTAGTGGAATGTGATGGCTTGGTATAATGGAAATTTTAAATGTTATTAAAGGTTAAAATGGTAAAATGGTTAATAAATGTTATAATAGTTAAAACAAACCCAAATTGTCATCTTATTTCATTCATCACCACCAAAAATGGAAATGAAAAACCATGGAAGAAAGCTTGCTAGGGTTCGGCCATATTGATGCTCAATTGAAGGTTCGTTTTTGTCCCATTTTTAATAATTTCTACGTTTTTAATATCGTTACAGCTTAATCTAGCTAGCCTGTATCTCTGATTTCAAAACTGTTAAAGATTTTGCAAGTTTCCATTGATGAATATATGTATTCTTTGATGTTTGATGATGAAATATGAAATCTTGTTGTTAGATACACAAGTTTTGTAAAGTGATTTTTAGAGAAAATGTCAAAAAGGGACTAAATTGAGATGATATTAAAATTATGCGGTTAAAAGTGTGATTATTTAGAAAATGTGGGCTGCTAAGACAATAAGAAGAATTTTTCTAAGAATGGGTAGGATGAAATTGCGATTTTATGTGATAAGGACTAAATTGCAAAAATGTGAAATAATAGGGGCAAAAATATAATTTTTCCAAAATGTGTAAATTGTGTTAAATTGAATGAATAAATGATTAAATAAGTAAATTTTTGTTATTATATAGATTGAGAAAAATGAGATTCGGATCTAGAACAACGGAAAACAAAGTATCAAATTAGTCGACCTAATTCGTCGTTACAGCGAACAAGGTAAGTTCGTATGCTAATAAACGTACTTAAATTGTGTTATAAATGCTTATTTATTATTGAATTGAACTGAATGCTAAATGGTCATGATTACAAGCAAGAATCGACAGAGTTATGACATCTGAAAGTCTCGTACGAACCTAGGAATAGTATAGGATACAAATATCATGACATTAGGATTACCGAGATGAGATTACATGTAAGATGTAACACCCCATACCCGAGACCATTGCCGGAGTCGGACACGAGGGGTTTGCAGACTTAAATCACTTGTTTGCACAGTCCATTTTAAATTTCCAGACGAGCTGGCAACTGCGTCACTGTCACCTTAAAAATCATATCTCGAGTTCCAAAACTTGAAAACCAGTTCCGTAAATTTTTCCTGAAACTAGACTCATATTTCCATCTACAATTTTTTTCTAGAATTTTTGGTCGAACCAATTAGTACAGTTTATTAGTTAAAGTCTCCCCTGTTTTAGGGTTCAACTACACTGACCTTTGTGCATTTCGACTTGGATATCTCCCTGTACAGGGCTTCAATACTGATGTCGTTTGTTTCTATAGAAACTAGTCTCGAAAAGGAATCTATACATATATGGCATGACTTCTAATTATCTCTGGTTAATTTATAATGAATTTCCAAATTCGGAACAGGGAATCCAGAAACCGTTCTGGCCCTGTTTCGTAAAAACTTAAATATCTCATAATATACTGTTCACATGATCGTTTCGTTACTTTCCTATGAAAATAGATTCATCAAGGTTTGCTTACATAATTTATTCACTATTTAATTCCATTCCTACTATTTTTAGTGATTTTTCACATTCACGTAACTGCTACAATCAGCATCTATTTTTAAGGTAGACTTTACCTATTACATAGTTTCCATGATTCAACTAGCCCTTTAGCATATATAGCACAAAATATGATCATGATTAACCATTCCAATGGCTAATCGTTCCCAAACATTTCCATACCTCTTAACGAACATCATACAATACGATTATAATACTAAGCTCAAAGTGTATATAAGCCATTTTCGCATGGCTATCCAAATTTATACAAAACCAAAGGGTCCATGACCAACAACAAAACCGGTAGTCCTATACATGCCATTTCAAAGTTCAACCAAAAGTGTACCAAAGGGGGCTTTGATAGTGTGGGCGACTTTGACTTCAATAATCCCGAGTCCGATAGCTGACGAACCAAAATCTATAAAACAGAGATTCAAAGAACGGAGTAAGCATTTAATGCTTAGTAAGTTTGAGCCATAAAATTAGACACAACTAAAGTGTAGCATTCATATGGCTAAACAGATAATTTCATATGCACAAATTTTCAATATCATACTTACTTCACATTACCAACCCTTATATTCATACACAAAAGATCAACTTAGCCAAAGGCCGGTAGCTCATTTATCGACTGAGCGAATACTAATTGTAAGGGATCAACTAAATCAATGCATATACGAGACATACATCATTGCTGGGATTTTACGAGCATATTAATTGAAACTATTACAGCAAGGTCGCTCATTCCCAAGCCAAGTACCTTCGGGATTTAACCGGATATAGCTACTCGCTCAATGCCTTCGGGACATAGCCCAGATATAGTAACTCGCACCAATGCCTTCGGGACTTAGCTCGGATATAGTAACTGGCACAAATGCCTTCGGGACTTAGCCCGGGTGTAATAACTCGCACAAATGCCTTCGGGACTTAGCCCGGAACTAGTCACTAGCGCAAAATGCCTTCGGGACTTAGCCCGGTTATCATCCAAATATTCATGCACATATCAATAAATCATGACACATCTATATTTCATTTTCATAATTAGAGTTCAAACACAAGTCACGTATTAAGCAATCCCATTTTCGGCTCACTAGCCACATACAAACAGCATGGTTTAGTTTGCTTTATGACACGATCTCTATGCACATACGGCTACCCGTCATACGTATAGACTAATTAACTCAACATATAATTCAAGTAGAATCATCATATCACCGTATATTTGTTATGCTCATACGTCATGACTTAATCAAATCGTAAACTAAGTCTCGTTACTCGAAAACTTACCTCGGATGTTGTCGAACGATTCCGATGGCTATTCGACCACTTTTTCCTTCCCTTTATCGGATTTAGTTCCCCTTTGCTCTTGAGCTTAATTTAACAAATAAATTGATTTAATCATTTGAGCATCGAAAAGAGGAACTCAAAGTACTTAGCCCATATATATACATTAGACATTAAAGTCACATACATATGAAATCATGAATCAACTCAACATATTAACCCCCACTCCCTTTTAGCCGATTGTCTAAGCCAAAATAAAAGCATCAATATGCTTGCCTCTAACCGAATACATGCAACACCAATCTTCTTTCTATAGCCGAATATGCATGTCTATGTTGAGGTCGATTGCAACACTTAATACATTCTACAATTATGGCTACTTGTATTGACTAAATACCAATTCGTTTTAAGTTCAAAACTCGGCTAATACACATATATACTCTAGAGATCAAATACTGACATTTGCACTTCACCTTACTACCATTTTCATCCAAATAACATGATCAACAACCATGCTTCTCTTCTACTTCCTAACATGGCCGAATGCATCAAGACACCATACCACTTAAATTTTGGTCATGGGTTAAACAAAGAACTTAAGGCCTAACTCAAGAATGCTAAAAAGAAAATCCACCACCACATGTATCATTACAAAGCTTCACATTTAGCATGCAAATGGCATCAATCACAAATCCTCCTTAGCCGAAACTTAACCCATCTTCATGCCTCATCACCACCACATCAAACATCAACCAAGAAGACAACACCCATGGCCGAATATCATCTCCATCACATAGCAAAGATCTAAACCATGGGCTAGATAGAACTCAAGCTAACAAATAAATAAAATAAAATAAAATAAAACATGCATGAATCTCATGGAACAACACCAAACATACCTCCTCCTAAACACCAACCAACCGAACAAGAAGCAAGAAAATCCTTTCTTCTTCCTTTCTCCTTAAAATTTTCGGCCAAAGATGTTCAAGGATGAACACTTTTTTTTGTTTTCTTTCTTCAATTCACGGCAATGGGGGGGGCATGGATGAGACAATTTTTTTTTCATCACTCCTCCATTTGCATTACTTTAATCCTAACCCCTTTTTTTATTCTTTCTAACATAACACACTACACAACATGTTTACAACATGTTTCCACCCATAGCATGGCCGGCCACTATGCTTTAATTTTGGGTAATTTGACATGCAAACCCATCATTTTCACAACATGCATTATTAGGCCACTTTACATTTGCCTAGCACATTTCTAAATTTTCTCACATAAGTCCTATTTGATAAAATTCACTTACAATTAACAAAATTCAAACATGAAATTTTCACACATGCATATGTACATATAATGAGCATCAACTATGACGGTTAATTATTTTTATGACTCGGTTTAGTGGTCTCGAAACCACTTTCCGACTAGGGTTAATTTGGGGCTGTCACATAAGACCATGTTTGGGACATTGGCATCGTACTGTGATTACATGTAAGACCATGTCTGGGACATTGGCATCGTTATATGATTCAGTATAAGACCATGTCTGGGACATTGGCATCGATATGAGATAACATGTAAGACCATACCTGAGATATAGCATTGTATGAGTTTATGTGATATCCGAGTATCCTTAGCAATTTCGAAGGGTTCAACGGGCATAGTCAAGACAAGAATAAAAGTACGATCAAAATAAGTAATACAGGTACGTACAAAATTATGTGAGAATCGAATGAAAGTGGTGAGTTCATATTGTATCATGTATATATGAAATGAGAAAGATTTGTGCATAAATATGTTTTATGCCAAAATGGATTCATTTGGCTATATGAATGTATAAATTGGATGTTAAATGAGGCTTCAGTTATGTTTTTTTTAACTATATATACATAAGGTATATAAAGTGCGAAATACCGTTACTTGATGATAATTAACATGATTCACCTTGGCTAAAGAAAATGTGAGGAATGTTGGTTTGAATGAAGTTATACTGATAGTTGATTTAGTATATGTAAATGCTTAATATGTGCTTATTTAATAAGATAAGTTTAATATCATACGAGCTTACTAAGCTTTATATCTTACTCTATGTTATTTTTCTATGTTTTATAGTGATTCAGACGTTCGCTCGGGTTAGAAGTCGGAGGAGATTGCATCACACTATTCGATTTTTTATTTTGGTATTTATACACTTGTGACTTGGTTATATGGCATGTATAGCTTGAGTTATGTGGACATGTGTTATGGTAATGTTGAATGTAAATTTGGCAATTGATGCCTATGTGTTTCATTGGTAATTAGCCATGTGATTTGGCTTAAATGTGGTGTATGTGGTAGTAAATAATTATATGAGTATATGAGTTCTGATATTTGGTCTATGATTGCTATATTAATACTTTGATTGTAAGTTGTTGATTTGAATTGGCATAATTAGGTATGGAGTTGGATTTTTAAATGGTTAAGGATAAATGATGAATATGTGTAATTGTGTTATGCTTGATTTTGGCCTTGTAAATGAATGCCAAGATGGTTGGATAAATATTTGATTTTGGTATGTGCTTATATGTGGTTTAAAATTGATATAGGTGATGATTTTGGTTGAACATAGGTTAAGTATTATTGGGAAATTATGGTTGATGAATCATGGTATGTTTTGGCAAGGAATTGATGGAATGAAAATGTGCAAATGATGTCTTATTTTGTAATTGATATATGAATGGATTATGCATGGTATTAATTAGTTAATTGAGTACCAAGTTGAATTGATATAATATGTGTATGAAATGTATTGAAATGGTACCATTTTAATTGCTAGGTGTGCATGAGAAAAGGGTGGCAAGTTGGCTTTGCAATTACCCTATTTTTGTCCACACGGATGTGTGTCTCAACCGTGCGGTCATGTTACACGGCCGTGTGTCCTCTGGGGTAGTCCTTCAAATTAAGTCAGTATACCCTATAGGTTTGACATGGCCTAGACACACGAACATGTCTACTGGCCGTGTGTGACACATGGGCTGGCACATGTGCGTATGGCCGGCTGTGTGACCCAAGTCAGGAACCCCTCCAGAATTTCCACGACCAAGGCACACGGGTGTGTCTATGGCCGTGAGGTACAAGTCAGTATAGGTGCCCTGTTTTCACACGGCCTGAGACACAGGCGTGTCTGGTGGCTGTGTGAGACACACAGCCTGTTCACACGGGCGTGTGAAACTTGTATGCATGAAAATTTTCTAAGTTTCCCAAAGTTTTCAAATGTTACTGGTTTAGTCCTGAAACCTCTTCCAAGCATGATTTAAGGTCTCGTAGAGACTTATAAGGGACAATGTGATTACGTTTGATGGATGTTTATGTGTTAATGGATTTTCATATTAGAAATGTAAGATGTATGCTGTAATTGATCAGTAATGCCTCGTAACCCTATTCCGACAATGGATACAGGTTAGGGGTGTTACAATAATACTAACATATTGTAAACATTAAAATAATAATAAAATAAATATTCTCACATCAGTTTGCTATTTGTATTTACTCTTTGAGAGGGTTGAGGCTTAAGGTTTGGATAGAAACCTTAAGGGAGTAGCAATATTAAGATTTTGGGTAGAAATCTTAAGGGATATTGTAAGGTTAAATATTGTTCCAAAAGGTTATCAAATTTGTAAATTTGAGAAAATCCTTAGTTGTGGAAAGCTAAGGTAGTGGAGTAGACAATTAGGGTCGAACCACTATAAATTGAAGTGTTCATTGTCTCTATCATTTTCTTAGCAACCACAAATTTTTAAGAAGTCAATTCACCCTATTATTGGTGATTTCGAGTTGAATTATCGAGCTTACAAACATGTATAGCTCATTTGAAGGATGGTTACATCAAAGGTGATAGAATGAAACATATTTCACCAAAATTATTCTTCACTCATGATCTTGAGAAGAAAGGTGATATAAAAGTTAAAAAAATTTGTTCTAGTGATTTAGATCTTTTTACCAAGGTATTGTCAACTTCAAAGTTTAAAAGACTCTACACAAGATTGGAATGCATCGACTCAAAGATGTAATGTGATTTGCCATTAGGGGGAGTAAAAAATACGTTGCACTCTTTTCATTTAACCAAGTTTTGTCCCATTAGGCTTTCCTAGTAAAGTTTTTTGACGAAGCAACTTGTAATAATAGATTATATACTCTTTTCTTTCATTAGGTTTTTATCCCATAGGGTTTTTCCTAATAAAGTTTTTTTTACGAGACATTTTCATTGATTGACATCCAATAGGAGTGTTGTAAATCCATTGATAAATGGATGTACATAACCTCTTCAAATTTATCCTATTGTAACCCCTAAAGAATGAATATCCATAACCCCTAAATTTATTATCTTATAACCCTTAAATCATTTATAAGGTACCTTAATATTGGTCCTTAATGCTTAGGAACTTATAGTACTTGAAGTCCTATAAATAGAGGGCATGTACAAGCTTATTGTATACTAAGTGAAAGTTGAATCATCCTTTCATTTTTTTATCTTTCTTTCTCTCTTAATGCTTGTATTCTTCGTTTGGTTCTATAATATAATCCTCATTCTCCTTTTTAGCACTCATCTTTTTTCTTTTTCTTTTTTTAAATTCTCTTATTCTTTCACACACTTTCTAGAATTCCTTCAAAAAAGGTGATAAATATTTTAATACTTCCAAGTGGGTCTCTCTAATTTGGTAATAGCTTTAATTTTCTTTTCAAGTTTTATTGATTAATTTCTAAAAATTTAGGATTATGACTTTTCTTGTGATAGTTTAGGATCTTTATGCAAGATTACTAATATTTTGATTGGGTAATTGTGTTTAGAGGTTAATTAATATAAATCCTTTAAGAAATTAGGATTGATTGTATTTATATAATCTTAAATTTCTTTAATATTGATTAGAAATGCAACAACCTTATTTAGAAATTGTTGTTGCTAGTGTGATTATTGTGAATCTTGAGTTTGAAATGATACCAAAAAATACTTAAAAGTGATTTTTATTTTGTGAAAGAAAATTACTAGTTGTATGTTGGCTTCATGAAAGCTTTTGTATTTAAGGCTTAGATTTTTTTTGTTCTAAATGTTTAATAGAAATGAGAAAATATTTTAAAAGAAAATTTATTAGTGAAGTAGAGGAAGAAGAAAAAGAAAATAAAAGTGAATAACCAAAGTGTGATTCAAAACCAATTCAAAAAGAAAAAAAAAGATAAAAAGAGCCAATTTGAGTTTAGCCTCGAAAACTTTTTAGCCGATCCAAGATTGAGAACTAATATTACAAATTACCATTTAAATGATAGATATAATATAAAAAAGATTTATTTTTAGCAACATTGACAAAGATAAGATAATTAAGTATTCAACTGTTTCAACATATGAGAAAACATGATACACAAATATAAAAAAGTACGCATTATTTAAATTTATTTAATGTATCTTTTAGTTATTACTTTAATAATTATTTTAATAATCTTATATTTAATCATATATATCGATTTATCAAAAATTAATATTATGGAAAGAGAAAAACCAAAAGCTTAAGCTAGCAATTAAGGAGAGAGTCCATTGGTGTGCATATGGTTAATCCAAAGGTTCTCCATTATTATTATTATATTGGTTATTAAAACTAATATAATGAGAACATCATTGATATTCGACATGACACTTGTTTAAAACCAATGCAGAAATTTGACAAATAAAAGGAAATTAAAATCCCAAAAGTAAAAGAGAAGGAAAGCTTGACCCACGACTCTTTTTTTTTCTTTAATCTTGGAAACCACCTCAGCTTATGTATTAAGTTACAAGTGCCGTACAATAGAAAGCTAGTTTTCTACCGCGCATGAAATGAAATAAGCCAATAAAAGGCTGGTCCATCCACCACCATATCTTTAGCTGCATTTCGAGCTCCTTTTTTGGCTGTTGTCGTTGTTGCTTTGTCGGGTTTTAGCAGCCTTGTTCTTGTCCGTAACATGTCTTCTTCTGCAATATAATACGAAAGGATTAGTGTTGATCGTGAAAAGAATGAGAAAGAGTGCGGTGGCATTATTCCAATTTCCAATTGTCCACTAATGGTGGAGAAGATCTATGAAAGCATCCTTAAAAAGTGGTGGGTTTAGGTAACTCCCTTTTGTTAATTTAATCAATAATTGTTACTCCTTTCACCTCCATGAACCTTGTGGTGTTGGCGACTGTGATTGAACTAGTGGGGGCTTTAATTTCTTGTGTTAACATTTCAAGGTTTATTAACATGCTTTTTTTCCTTATCTATGGGCGAAAGCTGATTTGGCCTTTGTCCTAAATGCAGACATCTATCTTACTCAAATGCTATACCTATTCAACTATGACAATGACTCTTGGATTTATTAAATCAGTGGCAAATCCACCAACACTAATCAGTGGACAGCTACCACATTAAAAAATGTGAAAAAACGAACCCTCTAAAAGAGATGTCCATCCAATGGAATGCCATTTCTAGGCTGTGGGTGTGGCAACTCTCATTAATCTCTAACCTTAGCTTAATATGGTACAATCTGAATATAAAATATGTAAATGTGATGGCCCAATATTAACAGTGATATTATTCTATTACTTGAATTGAGTATTGGCCATTCTCAATTTTTGTTACTCTTTGATATCAAAAGACTACATTTTTTCAGTATCTCTAGAAATGAGCCAACCAAGGAAAAGGAGATGTTAATCATGGGCAGCATCAAATATTTGTTTTCTGAATTAAAAACATCTCTTTGACGATTGAAACAATAAATAATAAAACCAAATGCATCATTACTGTAAATCCAACATATGAGCCATTCTAAATTAAATGCCAAAAATCTCCCGCAAATGGGGGGGTTTCTTGCAATTGTAAATTCATTACTCTGATACCCTGTTCTCTTTTCTTTCTCTATATATCTCTTCTATCTCTTTCTTTGCTTCAAATGTTATAGCTTTTGTTACTATTTACTCTCTACAAACTGTAGACTTCTTTGTTTTTCATTTTATTGACTTACCCTCTCTGATAAGTAAGCTTCTCTTCTTCATTCTCTATATTTCTCTACGTCTAATGTATTGTTTCTGTTGTACTTTGTTTTGTTTTCATAATTTCCAGACACCCTTTTGGTTGTTTTCTGTTATATATATGTATATATTAGTTCATGAAAGGATGCTAATATAATCTGAATATGTCAGATGAGTATATCAGCTTGATCTGAAATAATTGTAAGCTTTATGTCCAACATGCTATGCTTTTGTAGGGTGTTTTCATGTAATCCTCTACCTGTTTTCTGATGAACAACATGGCTGAGGAGAGCTGCAGTGACCCCTCAGATTTAAGATCTCAGGATGTAGATTATTCATATGTTCCTGAGCTCAGTGATGAGCTAGAGAGCTTGATCTTGGCTCGATTTCCGAGGTCGGAGCATTGGAAACTTTACTTGCTAAACAAGCATTTCTCGGATCTTCTAAAGAGTGGCGAGTTGAACAAAATCAGGAAGGAAATTGGGTTCAAAGAATCATCCATATTCATGTCACCTAGTGGCCAAAACTGTTGGTGGGCATGTGATAGGCTGTTCAAGTCTTGCAGGAAGCTCCCAGAGTTACCATCATTGGATATATGCTTTATAAATGGAGATAAGGAATCAGTTTGTGCTGGGAGCCATTTAATTGTATCCGGCAGGGAAACATTTGGTTCTGTCGTGTGGAGATTTGAACTCGAAACAGGTAAATGGTTCAAGGGTCCTTCCATGATTGATCCTAGGTGCTTGTTTGCATCTGCAACCTGTGGCACCTTTGCTTTTGTGGCTGGTGGGATTGGGATGGATACTAGAGTCTCGAATTCGGCCGAGAAATATAACCCGGAGACGAAATCGTGGGAGTTGCTGCCTAGGATGCATCAGAAGAGGAAGCTTTGCTCAGGTTGTTTCATGGACAGCAAGTTTTATGTGATTGGTGGGAGAGATGAGCACAACAATCAGCTCACTTGTGGGGAGGCTTATGATAAGGACAATAACACATGGGAATGGATCCCAGATATGTTGAAAGATGATAGTACTGATAACCAACCAGCTGCAGCCGCTGCTGCGATGTCGCTGCAATCGCCACCGCTTGTTGCCGTAGTGAACAATGAGCTTTACTGTCTTGAAACATCATGCAATGAGGTGAGGGTGTACATGAAGAGCAGCAAGACATGGAAGAATTTGGGAAAAGTACCAGTTAGAGCTGATCTTCATGAAGGATGGGGTGTGGCATTCAAGTCTCTTGGCAATGAGCTGCTGGTGATCGGATTCTCGTCTTCCGTTTCAAGTGGCGGCAATGACAGTGGCATGACTATCTACACTTGCAGCCCGCGGCCGGAGTCGGATGACTTGAAATGGCGGCGCGTTGAGGGCTGCGAAGACCGCCTTAACTTCTTTCTTCTCAACTGTTCAGTCATGGTGGCTTGAATTTGTACTCGCACGTTACTGTTTAATAAGCTTTTCCACATATGGCACCCCAGTCTTTTCGACAGAAATTTTCGGAAAAGACATTAGTAAATCCGTCCCTAAACACGAAAATTTCCTCCAACATTAATCCATTGGAAATAATCTTGAATATTTCTCCATTTTTGTTTTACTTTTTCTCCCCCATCAAAAAAATCCTTTCATCAACATTTAAATTATCAATTATATTAAATTATAAAGATAAGAAAATACCATATGGCCATTTATTCTACTTGTTGATATAGGTAGATGACAGGTTGACACGGTTGTACCGATACTCATAAAAATTGTTTCTTGATTCATCACACATATTAGCTTCATATCAAAATACTTATACTAAGTTGTTGAGTTGCGGGAATTTTTTTAGGTGTGCCATGGCATCCTCATAATTGTCTATAATTATTTAATGAATTAATCTAAAATCAATTTGAATGAATTTGTTCAGGTTCATTATAGACAATTTTTAATAATTTTTTTATATTTTTTTAAATATTTTTATAGCTATTTTATAAGGTTTAATGGCATTAAATTTTAAAAAAATTAATAAAGTTTTTTCAAACTTTTTACACCTAAATCTCTAAACTAACAAAATTGATTAAATAAACCCTTTGATTGACATTATTCAATAGTGATTAATAGCAGCGTGGACATAGTCGTTAATAAACGCCATATCAATACTGTTTGATGACATAACACTATCACATCATTTTCAATCACTGATATGGTAGTGCAATGTTATCCTCGATGGCAAAAAATAAAATATATTTAAAATAAGTACACAATGAATCTAGACATCCATTTGTCCTCTAAATTTTAAAATTATAAAAAGATTTTATAAATTTTATAAAAATATTTTTATAAAGTTTTTATAATTTTTAATAAATTATTTTTTAGACACTATATAAAATTTATTGAATTTTTTTTTAATAATTCTAGAATGAATCTAGATAATCGATGATATGTGGCACTACTACATCAACATTTAGCATGATGTGGCACTACCACATTAACAAACAATGTATATGTGACATCTGTTAACGGCCACGTTAGTGTTGTTATTAAAAACTAACTGTCAACGTCAATCAAAGTGTTTATTTGACCAAATTTATCTGTTTAATAACTCAATTGGGAGCAAAAAGTTCGGAGGGATTTAATTTTTTTTCAAAAAAAACTGAGCCCTTTTATAATTATTTGAAAAATAATGTATAAATGAAGATGGATAAAAATATTTATTTTTTAGGAATTTAATTTTTTTAAAATATGATCATGTTAGTGAGAAATATTTGTTATTATCTTGTTATTTTAACATATAAAGATAATTTTTTTAGCAAAATCAATTTACTCTTTAATTTAACATATAAAAAGTAATTTAAATTTATTAAATAAAAAATATAATTCAACTTTTGCGTCCAAAAAGATAAATTAAATGAAATCCTTCTGTGCGAGATAATGAATACTTGAATAGTATTTTCTTTTTCAATTTAGTAAAAGTGAAATTAAAAATTTACTCTAAGCTTTTTAAAAGAAATTATTTATTGAATATATATCATTAAAAATATAATCACTCTAGTAAATGGGGGCTTTTTTATAAAAATAACTCTAAAAAATAAATTAATTATCAAAATAACCTACCCTTTTAATTATGTACAAAAATAAGCTATTTTCTACAATAAAAAGTGGTGGAGCCATATGATATGGCGCCACCACTTTGCCAGGTCAACTAGGGGTATTAAAAAATTATTTTTTGATGGAGCCATGTTGAATGGTGCCACTAATATAAAATACTAGGGAAATATTAAAAAATCTAGAAAAACGGGGGACTTAAAAAAAATTTCTATTTTTGGGTGGAGCCATTCTAAATGGCGTCACCACTTTTCTGATTTGTCAGGTTCTTATATTTTTTTTATTTTTTTTTATGTTTTTTACTTTTTTACTTTTTTTCTTATATTTTGTCTCTTTCTTAGATTTTTTTCTTTTTTAAGTTTTATATTATTTTCTTAATTTATTTTGCTTATTTAATTTATATTATTAATTTTAAAAAAATTTTAATATATATTTAAAATGTTTTATAATATTTTTAAAATTTTAATTATTATTTTTAAAAATATTTTTTAACTTTATATATATATTTGTGAAATTAATTTTTTTATAAATTTTAAAAATGTATTTTTCAAATTAGTTTTCAAATTATTAGTTTTATAATATTTGAAATGTATGTTTAATATTTTATTAATTTTACATATAATTTTAAATATTATTTTAAAATTCTATATTTAAATTTTAAAGTTTAAATTAAAATATATATATATATTTACTATAACTAGTTACATCATGTCAGTGATGTGACTATTAATAAATTTAAATATAAATATAAATTTTAAAAAATATATATTAAATATTATTTTATAAATATTAAATATATTTTTTATTTTTTGACGCTTTTTATTGTTTTGTTTTTTCTTTTATGTTTAATATTATTATTAACTTTAAAAAATTTGAAATATTTTATTAATATATATATATTTGTAAATTTTAGATATGTCTTTTGAGATTATTTTTTTAAATTTTAAATACAATTTTTAAATACATTTAAAAAATTATAATTTTTTAATAATATAAGAAATCATAATATTTTAAATATTTTTTAAAATTTTGTCTTTTTCCTTTTTTTTACTTTTTTGAAATTTTATGTTTTTTTCTTATTTTATTTTGTTTATTTATTTTATTATTAATTTTAAAAATTTTGTAATGTATATTTAAAATGTTTTGTAATATATTTTTTACAATTTAAAATATTTTTTTAATTTTTTTAACATTAGATATATGTATTTAAATTTTAAAGTTTAAATTAATATATATATTTATTATAACTTGTCACATCATGTCAGTGATGTGACTATTAATAAATTTAAATATAAATATAAATTTTAAAATATATATATTAAATATCTTTTTTTATTATTTTGACTCTTTTTATTGTTTTGTTTTTAAAAAAAGTTGTTCTATATATGGGTGGGGCTTGGTCCCCCTTGTATAGACGAAGAAGTTGAGTGAGGGAAAAAAAAAAGGTACGTTTGTTAAAATTTTATTTTTTTGTTTTTATATTTTATCGTTAATGTAATATAATAAATAATTGTATTGTATGTTTATTTTTTTATATTATATAGATTTGAAGATGTCTTCTGGAGCAAATACGGATCACACTTCATCAATGATCGATGAAACAGTAAAATTTATTATAAATTAAAAAAAATTCAGTTTAGTTTCCAAATTTTTTTTTGCTAATCGCTACTCTGTTGAACATATTTTGACTGCTTTAAAATACTTATCTCTAATTAGTGTTATTTAGCTTCTGTTGAACATTTTAGATTATTAATTTGATTATACTTTGTAATACTTTATTTTTGTTATAATTGATTTAGATATACATTATTTGTAATTGTATTTGTATACTTTAAAAAAAAAGTTAGTAGCACTCACCTCCAAACATCTAATTTAATCACACAAATTATAATAGAATAGATATATTATAAAAATAAATTACGATATTTTCATTTTCTTTAAATAACTACCCCTTAAAATTGACTTACTTAAAACTTTACTCTATTTTTACTAATTTCATACTTAATTTATTAGACGGTGTGTAGGGATTAATACGCAAAACTATTACTTGACGAGCTCGATTTATGAAAAAAATTCTTTTAATTTTAATATATATATATAATAAAACAATAATAATAAAAGTGAATATATTTGATTATTTACTAGTTAATTTATAAATAACTAGAAAACATAAGTATTTGTTTAAAAAATACTTTATGTTTTTAAATTTTATCATATAAAAAAATATTAGTATTCCTTGAAAAACAATTTTTCGCTATTACTCACTTTAAAATTTGCATAAGATATCATAAAATTTTAAAATTAGAAATATATACGTATTGTAGCCATTGGTGTCAAATTGAACTTGCTTGAACCAATCATCTTCTCTAGAGTTGCTTTCTGGTTTGGACTTATTTTTCACACTGGTGGAGTTTGAGTTGCTGCTCAATAAATTTCTCTTTTCTTGTAATTTTACTAGTCCCCAGTTCATATTCCTGTAATTTCTCCCATTCTTTTATTATTAATATATTTATTTTAATTAATTTAATGCTTAACTATGGTTAGGATATAATAATCACATTTGATTTCTACGTGTTATTATTAATATTTTATGACAAATTTTCATTCTATTATTAATATATTATTACTTATTTAATTTAACTTAAATAAAAAAAATACTTAGAATGGTTACGTTGGTATAATATAAGTGTGATATTTTTGTTTTCTCAACCTTTCAATTTTACTCTTGAATATATATTTTTTATGTTTAAATTATATAGATAATTGATTTATCATATTTTTATAAAAAATTTACCATACAGGATGGTTATCGGGTTTTGAGGTTGCGGTGTCATTTTCCCAAGTATGATCCGGACAAGCGGATCATGCCATACTTACGGTTGGCCAGATTTAGGGACGTCGCATTGATCCATAGGTTTGACTTGAGGCCAAACTTACTATCCGCCTTGGTTGAGCGGTGGTGTACGGAGACCCACACCTTTATTATGCCGTGCCGGGAGTGCACTATCACATTAGAAGACGTCGCTATGCAACTTGGGTTACGAGTTGACGGTGCTGTGGTCACGGGTCGAAGCAAAGTGTTGGAACCTTCTGTAGTATGCCACAGACTGCTTGGACGGTCCCCTCGTGATGGGGAACAGAATTTCACATGCTTGACATTAGCATGGTTGAGAGCAAATTTTAAGCAGTTATCGAGCACTGCCACTGAGCAGGAGGTGATGTATGCTGCTCGAGCCTATATTATGCAGCTGATTGGGGAGGTACTTCTGCCGAACAACACGTCTAATAGAGTCAACTTAAAGTACTTGCCTCTATTGGAGATTTTTCTCGTGCCGGTAGTTACAGTTGGGGATCTGCAGTGTTGGCTGCATTATACTATGAGCTCTGTCGTGCAACAAAACATGGGGTTAGTAATATGGTTGGTTGTCTGGGTCTACTGCAGTCTTAAGCTCTATACAGGATGCTGTTTCTAGCGGCTGTTAGGCACCAATTATATTCGTGGCCACTTATAAATAGGTAAAAACAAAATTATACTTAACATTTTACGACTCATAAGTGTGGATAATATTTTTCAAAGTTTAACTGCCAACATGTTTGTTTCGATTTCAAATTGGCAACGTATCCGGGAATTGGTGCGAGCCAGACATTAATTATTTACCGTCAAATGATAGAGGCGTATGCCGGAGAGAAAGTAATATATATTAATATAGTTTAAGTAACGTTTATTTAACTTATCCACTTACAGTATGTGATGTGAATTGACTCATTATGTTATATTGTGCAGTTCTTGTGGATGCCGTATTCTGCAGTAAACATTGCAACCCTTATTCCTCAGAGGGTTCACGCTGAAGCTCGTATGTGGAGCATTAACACGCCGGTGCTCAACTTCTCAACCGTTGAGTGGTACAACGGTGATCGAGTTATGTGACAATTTGGGCGTAAACAATTTGTGCCGGTCGAGCCACAACAGTTGGCTGATGTCCACGGTAAAACCATGCAGGGGAGACATACATTAGATTAGAGCGTGGAACATTAATGTTATGTAGCACTATAGAATACTCGGTACGACAGGCGGCCTGAGATGCACTCCTGAATGTTTGACTTCAGTCCCTCGACTGAATATATACAGTGGTATATGAATCGATGGCGAGTTTATTTATATGGTGGACAACTTATGATAGTACCAGGTCATGGCTACAGATGCGGAAATCAACCTATGGTGGAGGTAGAGGATCAACATATGGCGAAGCCCGACTCGGAGGACCAAGTTTTAAACACATCAGAGCAATGGGTTGACACTTTTTGTGATAAGTCCCAGAGCAGTTCATATAACCTGGACATAGGTGGTGCGAGTTCATATCACCCGAACATGGGTGGTTCGAGTTCATATCACTCGGATATAGGCGGTTCGAGTCCATTTGACCTAGAGTAACCACCGACATCAGTTGATATGTTTGGTAATAACATGTACTCCACCCTGCCTTAGGCCACGATCGACCTAGTTGCCAATCCTTCAAATGTGTACAATACACCTCAACGTCCACCCCGTCTGTAACACCCCAATCCCGTATCCGTCGCTGGAATAGATAAAGGGGCATTACCAGTCTTGAAACTCATATCAGAACAGTAAATTTTTTTTTTGAACATTCCTTTAGATAAGTACTAAAGACAGTCAGTGATACAATTTAAACTTCTATAAGTACACATTCAAAAGATGCCATTTTCGCATGGCTTATATACATTAACCAAAATATCCTCTCACTACTAGTCTATTCTATACATGCCATAAGATAATCCAAAACGTAGCAGTACCAAACAGTGGATAGTGATAGTGTGACTAGTTGCTGATGATCCCCGAGCCTGTAGCTTCCAAATGAGATCTATAAAACAGAGGAAACAAAGTACACGGAGTAAGCATTATAATGCTTAGTAAGTTTTAAGCAGTGTCAACAGATAACAATCAAATTATAACATAGTTGTTCGTATTTTTTATTTCACTCTTCCTTCGGGCATACCATCCCTTTACCGAATATGCACATCTCATCATATATAATAGGCAGATAAATTCTCACTTGATAGTGACCTCTTATGATCATAGGTACATTACATATTTTTTTCCTGACTTTCCACATTGACCAAATGCACAATAATCATAGAACAGTCTTATTGCTTTACTCACATGTGCATCACATAACGACCTTGTGATTTAGTCTAAATCAAACTTAAATATAATCTCAAAATACATACCTGACCAACTTAACGCATTGAACGTATTTATTACCAATTGTTACTGTGAAGTTGTATAATATTACGCTTTACTTGAATCTTCAGCAAAACCTTTAGTTCGGGGCTTACCTAGACAAAATCTCCACATGTAGTCATCGGGTCTTTAGAGCTCGGATATAGTACGAGCACGAAGCCTACGGACATTAATCAGTGATAATATTCTCGCATAAAGCCTGTGGGGTTTTAACCCGGATATAGTACTGACACAAATGCCCTTCGGGACTTATCACATTTATACACTTTCACATCCATCACGTTGGCCACTCGGCCCTATCACATATATACACTTTCGCATTCATCACATTGGCCATTCGGCCTTATCACATATATACACTTTCACATTCATCACATCGGCCATTAGGCCTTATCACATATATACACTTTCACATTCATCACATCGGCTATTAGGCCTTATCATATATATACACTTTCACATTCATCACATCGGCTATTAGGCCTTATCACATATATACACTTTCACATTCATCACATCGGCCATTAGGCCTTATCACATATATACACTTTCACATTCATCACATCGGCCATTAGGCCTTATCACATATATACACTTTCACATTCATCACATCGGCTATTAGGCCTTATCACATATATACACTTTCACATTCATCACATCGGCCATTAGGCCTTATCACATATATACACTTTCACATTTATTCAAATATACTTCACATACCACATATACTATCATGTACAGACTTGGTCTTGGCCGAATCTACATCCGTCACTTTCCAATGAATAATTCAATTTTACGCCATACTATCATTTCATATTCGAATACTCATAAACTTACAATATCATGATTTAGAATTCAAGTATGGGTTTAATCAATAGCTTATGAGCAACTAAAACAAGTTTTATCCATGTTTACAACAAAATCACATATTCACTACGAGCTGTTTTCCTGAGAAATGGTCACTAAATTATTTATAATCGGAGCTACAAGACTCCAAATCACTTGCCATTAATTTTCCCTGAATATAGACTCATATATCTTTCATCCATAAATTTTTCAGAATTTTAGGTTTGGCCAATCAATACCAGATTTTTCTTAAAGTTTCCCCTGTTTCACTGTTTGACTAATCTGACCAGTCTTCACTACGAATCAAAATTCTAATTGTACAGAATTCAAAGTATGTTCTATTTGATTTCATTTGAAACTAGACTCATTAAGGAGTCTAAGCATATAAATTTTATCTTGTAACCATTTTTGTACAATTTATAGTGATTTTCTTAAAACAGAACAGGGGATTTCGGAGTCATTCTGACACCGTCTCACACAACTTTAAATATCTCTTTATAGGAAATTTCTTTGCTTACACGGTCTCTTTTATAAGAAACTAGACTAATTAAGCTTTGATTGTATATTTTATTCAGCCTATAATTCCACACCAAACATTTATAGTGATTTTCTAAAATCACGTTACTGCGGCTGCCCTGAGCAAATTATTACAATTTGCTCTTAAATTTCCAAGTCCAAACACTTAGGAACTTACCATTTGAGTTTAAGACATATCATGGCCACATCATATCTTATTAAATCAACTCATTATATCCTATTATAGTTGAATTTACTCAAAATTTAGTCACTTAAAACTTACCTCGGAAGTGGTCGACGACTAGATATCCACGGCTATTCGTTTACTTTCTCTTTATCCAAAATTGCCCCTCTATGCTCTTGAGTTTAACTAACAAAATTTAAACTATTTTAATCACCTTGTTATATCATTAAAAACAACAAGGTAAATCTTCTCAATGAAACTCATACATTAGGCAACACCTCGATACATCTGCACACATTCGGTATTTCATAAAAACCATCCCAAATACATTTACCTAGGTATCACCATGTCACCTTATATACATATACTAGTTATGTGGTCAATTTTACCGATGACCTATGCATATAACTAATTACACCTTTAATAATATTCACAAAGCCGATTATCCACATGACTACCTTAGCATATTATTAGTTAGCTTCTTATCCAAATTTTCCATAAAGAAAATTAACTCATATACCCTCAAGTGCATAAGCAATTGCATCCAAAGGACACTTTAAATGCATGTTATGAATGTAACACCCCGAACCCGAGACCGACACCGGAGTCGAACACGAGGTGTTAACAGACTATAAACCCCTTATAAAGATATTTTCCAGACACTACCTAATCTGCGTACTTGTCGCTTTAAAAATCATATCTTGAGTTTCACAACTCGAAAATCAGTTTCGTGATTTTTCCCTGAAACTAGACTCATGTTCCCATCTACATGTTTTTTTCTAGAATTTTTGGTTGGGTCAATTAGTACAGTTTATTAGTCAAATTCTCCCAAGTTACTGGGGTCGACTACACTGACCTTTGCGCGTTACGACCTGGATATCTCCCTGTACAGAACTTCAATACTGATGCCGTTTGTTTCTATAGAAACTAGACTCAGAGAGGAATCTATACATATATGGTACGACTCCTAATTATCTCTGGTTAATTTATAATGAATTTCCAAAGTCGGAGCAGGGAATCCAGAAACCGTTCTGGCCCTGTCCCACGAGAACCTGATTTTCTCTTAACATACTATCCATATGCTCTTTTCGTTACTTCTATATGAAAATAGACTCATCGAGCTTCGATTACATAATTTATTCATCAATCAATTCCATTCCTACTATTTTTAGTGATTTTTCAATCTCATGTCACTGCTGCTGCTAGCATCTGTTACGAAGGCAACCATGCCCACTTCATGTTTACTCCTTGATCCAACTAATAATTCCTCATGCATATCACAAATTATGATCATGACTAACCATGCCAAGGCTAATCATTGTCAACTTCTCCCTACTACATTATTGCCATATCATAAATTTGAACGCCAAAACAATTAACCATGACATATGGCATAAAAAGGTCGAATCATCAAAATTTACGACCTAACGTTATGAAACCAAACCCAACCGAACATTTATGCCATTTTCGCATGGCTAAAAGTTTACATACCAAAGTTCAAACACAACATAATAGCCTATACATGCTGAAATGTTCTCCTAAGCCGACTAAAAAGAAAGTACCAAAACTTGTTATCCGGTGTGATGACTTCGATGACGGCCCGACCACGCAAAAAGAGATGTGTCCAAGAAACCTAGAATAGGTGACAAGGAAACACCGAGTGAGTTTATAACTCAGTAAGTCATAAGCTATGCACTACCATCCATCAATAACATTATCACAAGAGAAAACAAAATGGAACGAGGCTAATTACTCCATCCATTCCGAACCATACCCTAGTTCCTCCAACCTATCGGTTCAATTTCATACCAATTTATGCATTCACAATCCACATACTCATCAATAGGATATTCGAGGCATTTTCCTAAATCATTTTATTTTCGTTACAAACATACAACTAAACGGCCTTTCACCCATTCTACGATAAATTTTATGTACGTGACTTCAAGTATATTTGTCACATAGGTTCAAACTTACCAAGCTCAACACCAAGTATAGACATAGCACCTATTAGCCATGAACTCAAGACACTTACCCGATCCGCTGTCCATGATCGACTCAATAGTGTCGCACACATAGTGTCCATAATGATTCAAGGATGTATATTAAGTCCGCACACTCAGTGCTATATAGTCAACTCGCACACTTAGTGCTACATAATCAAACTCGCACACTTAGTGCTACATAGTCAATTCGCACACTTAGTGCAACATAGTCAATTCGCACACTTAGTGCTACATAGTCCAACTCGCACACTTAGTGCTGTACAATTTAAATCCGCACACTTAGCGCCAATCTCATGGTCATAAATGGTTATACCCGCACATTTAGTGCCGAGATTAACAACTCAACACATCTCACCTCTTTTCTTTTCATTCAACAATTTCATCATCACATACATACATGTATATATATATTTATTCATTCCATTCAGCATCATTACATAGATGTTATAACCATTTGAATTAATACCAAATATATGCTTAATGACTTACCTTAAGTCGGATGGAATGATTCCCAATCGACTACTCAATATTCTTTGCTTTGCCTTTGCTTGTTTCCCCTCCTTTGGATTCTTGAGCTAGAATAAATAAGTTAATAGTTTAATTTATCTTGCAAGATATTCATAAATATGTAAATTTAATGATTCCACTTCTTCTTGCAACCCTCCTTGTTCCAAATATCAAAATTTCAACTAATGTTTAGATTACATCTCAAAGCCGAATGCATCATCATTATCAAAATAACATTTGGTCATCATTTTGTCATTCAACACATTTTTTTTCACTTCATAAACATTTTGACCGTATACTTCTAAACTAGCAAAAGCTCCCCATTTATTCGTACTATCTTTTAAATACTATCAAGTTCATATACTTCTAATTTCTTAAGTTCAACATCTTAATGCCCATTATAGCCACTCCCATAATCTAAATTTAAAAATCGGCAACACCCACATTTCAACTATCTTAGCCGAATACTCCTCAACACTTAGACTAAAGTATGCACATTAAACTTAATACAACTTTCATTATACCTTTCACCCTAAAACATAATTTATAAATCTTGCCCTTCCTTCCATGTTTCGGTCAATTATTCAAATTACCTCATAGCATGAACATTTTTTTTTCAACTAATCTAGCATGACTCATTCGGCCTTAACAATGAACCACTTTTCATACAAGGACAAAAATAAATCAAATGAACCTTCCATTTAAACCCCATTCTATCTTCTACTCATTCAATAATACATGTAAACAACTACTAATTCTAGTACTTTGATACACGGTTTAGTGCCCAACCATCATAAAAGTTTGAATTTTTCTTAATATTGTCAAAATACATTCACAAATTAACTTAAACATATAAGAAGATTTAACTAACACTTCAAAACTTACCTCCTACTAGCAAGAAGTAGTGCCGAATTGCCTAAATGAGAATTTTCCTTTTTCTCTTCTTTGGTTTCGGTTTTGGCAAGGTGGAGAAGAATATGAACACTCCTCTTCCCTTTTTCTCTTTCATTCCATTTTATTATAATTATTTTAAGTCATTTGTTAACTAAACAAAACATAATAAATTAGAATAAGTGGAGCACCATCACTCCTTGGCCGGCCACCCATCATCTTTTGGGCAATTTGACATGCAAAACCACTCTTTTTGGTACATGCACTAATAGACCATTTTAAATTAGACTATCATATTTTTACCATGTCTCAAATCGATCCCAATTAATAATTTCTCATGCAATTGGTAAAATTAGGGAGTGAAACTTCCACATACTCATGTTCACACATAATAAGCATAGAATATAGCAAGTAATTATTTTTACGACTCGGTCTTGTGGTCCCGAAACCACTTCCCGACTAGGGTCAATTTTGGGCTGTCACAATGAAAGTAACCGAATGCACATATATTTATACCAAGACATCATATACTTCAAAACCAACTATCAAGGCATAAAGCCGAACCTTCAAAATCAATTATCAATACACGTTCAAACATGCCCTCCTACAAATATACAAGTTCTCCCTTGGTTAAACTAAATCATGCTTTAAGGTTTAACACATTTAACCATTAGAGAGTTAATCAAATTAGCATTCAATTATTCTATACACCCACCATTAACCGAATCTCATTTAATCAAATTTATTTCTTGACAATTTCATCACATTCGGTCATTGGTAATTTAATCCTATAAAAAGTCAAATTTTACTTCAATTCACTAAGGTGAGGTTATTATAATTTAACCTCTATTTCCGAATGCCCCCTTCTCCATAAAACCATCAAAATTTCAAATTATAATAGGTTCATAACTCATTTAACCACTAATTCCATGCCAAGCATAAAAAGGCCATGGGTTTTACACCTAACTTACAAGACCATAAAACATAAAGGTTTAATGTTCATCTTTAACACAATTACCACACTTCAAACTAAATTTTCAGCTTCATATATCCCACACCAGATTTTTTTTTTCCATGCTCAATTTCCATGGCCGAATGAAATTATGCCCTAATTCATGAACTTAAACAACATTGGCCAACTTTCCAAGCTCATTTGAGCCATCAAGCACATTTAGTTTGTTCATACTCAACTAGAATCAATTATCCTCCCAAAATCATCAAACATACAAAATATACCCCATTAAGCTCATGACCGATTGCTACATGCTTCATGAACACAAAAATTTTCACATGGGTCTTGTTGCAAGCTTCAAAACCAACCAAAATTCACAACTTTTCAAAGAAAATAACATGAACCTTACCTTATTTGAAGTCTTCTTTTGCCGAATGCCCTAAGCTCAAAGGTTTCTATTTTGTTTCTCAACTCACGGCAAGAAGAAGAAGAAATGGCCTTGTTATTTTCACCTCAAACATGTTTTATTCATTTATTTCATTAACTTTTATTATTTCTATTTTATGAAACCACTTTCTTTAATATAAACAAATATATTATTAACATTATTTACTAACATACAAAGCACAAAATACCAAAATGTGTCATTCATGCCCATCCTTGCCGTCCACTACCAAGAAAAAGGAATGTTTAACATGCAAGTCCCTCATGTTTCAAACCATGCAATTTTTAGCCACTTCCAATTAACCTATGACATTTTCAAGATTTTTCACATAAGCCCTTTTTTATTTATTTCACATCCAAATGACAAAATTTAAAGCATGAAATTTTCACACATACTTATTCATAAATAATAAGCATAAAATATAACAATTAATTATTTTTTGTGACTCGATTTTGTGGTCCCGAAACCACTTTTCGACTAGGGTCAAATTAGGGGTGTCACACCGTCAACGAAAACCTGTAAACCGTTATACCCCGAACGATGATACCACTCCTAGTTCTTTCCAATTTTAAGTTATGTAAATTTCAAGTATTATGTGATGTTTGTTGTATTGGTTTAAGGTTTCACAACTTATATATTAGTGTTTTTTTATTTAATTTATTATAAAATCTTTTAAAGTATTAAAAGTTGCAACTATTAATTTTAAATATAATTTTAACACTAAATAATACAAACTTTATTTCTAAAAGATCATAATATAGACATACCTCAGTTACAACATTTAATTTCTTTCAGACCGTGAAGATTGGCTAGTGTAGACGTTTCCATGGGGACATTTGCTCCTATTATGGCCAACTGTTCTACATATGGTGCAACGCTTTGGATCGACTTGTTCTCTTACATCCATGTCGTTTCGAATCCTTGTTATTGTCGGTCTACCTTTGACTCTCCTACGTAGTGACCGATCAGGCAACATCTCGAATGCAGGCGATTGCACTTCCCATGTCGATATATCCCTTAATACAGGGAACTCGTTACCCCAAATACGCAATGTACGTTCAAGTTTGTATACATCATCGATATATTGTTCGACATTCAAACTATAGGTAGCACAAGCTGCAACCACATGCGCATACAGGTACCGTAGTGCTTGGAACATCCCGTACTCACACCGCCTATTTCGGAGATCAACTCCATAGGACCGTGGCGGGATCCCTGACCGACGACTGATATACTCTGTCACTCGAAAAGTTTCCAAATTTCGAGAATATAGTTCTACATTCATCAACCTAGCCCTTTGAGTGTTATCTTTCATGGCATCTCTGATTTTTTCGATGTACAAGTGTCCTGCCTCTAACTGTTTTGCTTGTTTCAACCCCATTTTTGGCATTAAGGTTGCTAACCTGTAAAATATAGCTGAAAAAACAGCTGAAATTGGCAAGTGACGCGTACGCCTTAAGACGGAGTTAACGGCCTCAACAAGGTTAGTTGTCATATGGCCATAACAGTACCCCTCGTCAAAACATTGAGCCCATTGTCACGGCTCCATGCTACTCAACCACTGTGTAAGAGAAGGTTTGCAGCCCGCCATATCAGTCTCTAACCTCGCCAACTTATGTCTAAATCGGTGTGGTTCCAGCTCGTACCCTATGTATATATTCCGATAAAATACGTTAAAATTAGGAAATGGACTAGAAATAATTACAAATACGAATTTAAATACGATATTTTTACCCATGTTGACAATTCGTTTGCGCCAGTCTTTGTTCTTATACTCATTGTGGAAGTTCACAGCGATGTGACGAATACAATAGACAGACCTCCACAGAACCTCCGATTGCCGAATTGCAGCAACAAGACCCTTCGATCTGTCAGATATAATGCAAATGTTGTCGTGCCTGACAACATGTCTCCGTAAGTTTCGAATGAAATATGCCCATGATTCAGAGTTCTCCGACTCGACGATGGCAAAAACGATTGGTAGTACATTTCCATGACCGTTTTGTGCAACTGCAATCAGAAGTATCTGCGTGTATTTTCCATAAAGCCATGTTCCATCAACTTGCACTACCGGTTTGTAGTGGGAGAAGGCCCTAACACATGGATCGAAAGTCCAGAATAGTCGACGAAACACTCTTTTTCCCAGTTCCAATTCTCCATTAGGGCCTCTATAAGGCAACGTTTGCAAGTCCACGACAGTTCCTGGGACATACTCTACCTTTGCTGAAATCCAACTCTGAAGTTCATTGTATGACCCATCCCAGTCGCCGTACAATTGTTGCATGGCCATTTGTTTCGCCCACCACGCTTTCCTGTATGACACTCTGTACTGAAATCGAGTTTGCATGTCTGCAATCAATGTCGACACAGGAATGATTCGGCTATCTTTCACCAGTGGCATGATGCAGTTGCAAATACTTTTGGCATCCAATTTTCGGTGGTCTTGAGACATACGTGCGACAGTACATGTATGACGCCCTTCTAATTTTCGTATTTGCCACTGTTGAGTCCACTGTATAAATGCAGCATGAATTCGCCAACCACACCCAACGTCGGCTCTCCAACATTCCCCAACGTATAATGTCGGTGCAGATTTGGAAACCTTGTAATCAATCGACAACTTCATGCTGTATTGTTTGATGGCAAACACACAATCTGCCTTGTTCTCGAACTATTGCCCAACGAACAACTCGTCGAACTGTGAATTTGACGCCAACCTATGAGCAGGTACTATATCAGCGTACTCAAGGAACTCGGATGCATGCGCTGCATCTGGATCTACGTTCAACATGTTGCCTCCAAGTTCATTTCGTAAAATAATACCATGACTCGGGTTACAGAATGAAGGGCCGTGAACATCTTCAACCTCCTCCGGGCCTTCATCATTGATATCGTCCGGAACCTCATCAACAGCGGGGTCACTAAAATCTTCAACGTTTTGATCAGAATCTTCACCATTATTGGTTATTTCTCTGACATTTGTCTCAGTGCTTATTATCACCTCTGGATGTATTTGTAGACGGGGACCGAGGGTTGGGTTGTTGTACGAACTCCCACCATAATTAGGAATTTTGGGTATCTGCGACGTTCCACCGCATTCTAATTGGCCTGTCCATCCAACATTAAGATCAAAATCAAATTTGCGATGTTGACTTATTGGGCTAACATTCTCAACAGGCTCTAAGTCTGCTAACTCAGCAAATAATTCAACTGGTTGGGGGTTCACACTCCCAGTGGACCACCATATTTCCATCATAGTGCCCAAGTCATCATTATCTAACAGTTGCATCGCACAAAATTTGAACGGATCTGTAGAGATTGGAAACGTGTAAAATAATTTGGACATCGCCCTTCCACAACGGATAGCTATTTTCGCACTGATCTACCTTTTTATTTCTACTAGCTTCACATTTTTTTTGAATCGCAAACCTACTCTTTGCCGGCCTTGAAATACACAGCCAATATCACCTTCTACAATTTCACCATAAAAAACAACATACACCAAAAACACCTCATTATTCATTTTTAACAAATTTTTTGAACTTTTCCACTTGACACAACAACTACACCACTCTATATATAAAAGAGAACCAAGAGGTGGAGCCATAAAGAATGGCTCCACCAAAATACTATGATTTTTTAGAGTATAGGGGGCCCCGTAGCAATTTTGCCATTTCCTAGTGGAGCCAAATAATTTGGCGCCACCAATTTTCAAGTTTGACAGCCAACTTATTTGTTTCAGCCTTTTTTTTTATAAAGTTTTGACTTTCTTTTTTCTTTTTTAAGTCCTTATTTATTTTATTTATTTCAAAAAATTTGAAATGTATTTTTTAAAAATGTTTTATAATATATATATTTTATAAATATTAAAAATATATTTTCAAATTATTTTTTAAATATTAAATATATTTTTAATATTATAAAACATTTAAAATGATTTAAAATATTTTTAATATTTTAAATGATTTTAAATATTTTTTAAATTTTACATAGAATTTTGAAATTTATAATTTTTATTTATTTTTAAAAATATTTAACATTTTTAAATTTTTTATACAAATTTTATTTAAAAATTTAAATGTTTAAATGTTTTATGTTATTAAAAAATAAAAACAAATAATAAATTTGAAAGATCATATCTTTAAATTATTTTAATATTTTATATTATTAAAAATATGGTTAATATTTAAAAAATAAAATTTATAATTTTCAAAAATTAATTTGAGAAATATACATTTAAAATTTAAAAAAAATCTAAAACTGATATTTAAAATTTTAACAAATATATATTATAGAACATTTCAAATATACATTACAAACTTTTAAAAATTAATAATAAGAAATAAAAAAATTAAATAAACTAAAATAAAATAACAGAAAAATTATAAAATCTTAATTTAAAAATTCTATGTAAAATTAATAATATATTAAACATACATTTCAAATATTATAAAATTAATAAACAAAATACAATAAGAAAATAATGTAAAACTTAAAAAAAATTAAAGAAAAAGACAAAATCTATGAAAAATTAATCTAAAATTTAATTTGAAATGTATAATAAAAATAAATAAAATAGATAAAAAAATAAAATAAGAAAAAAATTAGACTTCAAAAAACTAAAAAAAAAAGAAAAAATAATTATTTTTTTAAAATTTTAAAAAATTAATTTGAAAATTACATTTTTAAAATTTATAAATAATTAATTTCACAAATATATATATATAAAGTTAATTTTTTTTAAAAAACAATAATTAAAAAATTTAAAAAAATATTATAAAACATTTTAAATATATATTACAAATTTTTTAAAATTAATAATATAAATTAAATAAGTAAAATAAATTAAGTAAATAATATAAAACTTAAAAAAGAAAAAAATTTAAGAAAGAGACAAAATATAAGAAAAAAATAAAATAGTTAAAAAAGTAAAAAAAGTAAAAAAAGTAAAAAAAATAAAAACTTGACAAATCAGAAAAGTAGTGGCGTCATTTAGAATGGTTCTATCTAAAAATAATTTTTTTAAGTCTCCCGTTTTTCTAGATTTTTTAGTATTTTTTTAGTATTTTATACTGGTGGCGTCATTCAACATGATTCCACCAAAAAATAATTTTTTAATACCCCTAGCTAACGTAATAAAGTGGTGACGCCATATCATATGGCTCCACTACATTTTACTGTAAAAAATAAATTAAAAAGAATAATTATTTTAATAATTAATTTATTTTTAAGGTTACTTTTATAAAAAAGCCAGTAAATGGGATTGTGTGGGGTGACCCGAATCGGTCATTAACCGACTCATAAGAGTAGACAAAAGCTCCGTAGGTTGTTGGTAACTGCTGCTCTTTAATTGCTGGCAAATTCACTCTTTCGTAAGACATTTTTTTAAATAATAAATTTATTCTTTCCATGAATCTTACATTGTAATTCAAATTCTACGTTTCTTGCATTTTCTATCTCTATTCCCTTCACTTCGTCATTGTTGCATATTTAGAAGCTTTTGCTTTTGTGGGGTTAAGTTCTTATTTAGCGTCTTTGAGGTTTAGTTATCCTTTAGGGTTCAACCTATAAAGGTTTGATTTTTTACCGGAAATTTTGCTTTTTTGGGTTGTTATGTGTTTGCTGAGATAGCTTGGGTGGGTTTACTTTGTTCTGAATGTTATAGATTTTGGTGGCTGTTTGATTTTTTCTCTGTCTGGAAACTGTGCATTCTCACGGTTGGTTTTCAAGCTCAGTATCAGGCCCTTGCGCAACTGAGGGTAGCTCATCCCCAACTCCAAGCACGCTTACAAGCTCAAGGGTTGTCCCTTAACCAAGCTTTGAATTCTGGTATTGGGAGTTTAGGCTCGTCTTCGCTCTCCATGTCTACCCTGGCCGTGCAAGTGCGAAGAGGATCCTTCAAAACCCCCGTGTGTCCTCCTGATGTGCCTAAGCCAAACACAATGCCCCCTTTGAGAACAATGGAATTTACACCCCTGCACATAGAAAGAAGCAGAAGCTTTGTGAGAAATAATGACGGGAAAGAGTGGCAGCCATTCTTCCAAAATCTGCCTTGTATACCCAACTTCTGGAGTTCTAGGAACGGGTTGATTTTGAGTTAGCTCGTAAAAGAAGTTGATATTCAGGAAGCACTGGAGTTCTAGGAACGAGTTGATTTTGAGTTAGCTCGTAAAAGAAGTTGATATTCAGGAAGCACTTACTAACCCACCTTCTGTTTGAAAAACTCTTCGAATATATGTTTTCAACACATATGCTAGTCACATTAGGATAGTTCCAAAGAAGCCTAATTCAGAGGTCCCTACATAGACCCTTAAGATAATTGAGAGGTTCTTGGAAGATGGGGTAGATCCAGATCAGCCCGGGTTTGTTCTAAAATCAAACCCCTTGTACCCTAAGTTCTTATCTTTCTTCAAGAGAGTAACAAATTCCTTGGATCAGGGACTATATTTGAATAATTATATCATTAAATGGGAGCATGTACGATCACCTGCACCTCATGAAGGTTTTGAACTGAAGAGAAAAGCAGATAAGGAGTTCACTGTATATATACGGTCGGAAACAAATTATGTACAGCAGAAGTTCAGGCTTTCTTCAGCTTTAATTTGAAGTCCTTGGTATTGAAGTTGATACGTGCCCCAGAACTTTTGCTGCAATTTGGCATTATGTGAAGGCTAGAAAACTTCAGAACCCAAATGATCCATCTTTCTTTAATGGTGATGAACAACTCCAGAAAGTTTTTGGGGAAAAAAGGTTAAATTTTACCGTGGTTTCGCAGAATATATCACAACATTTGTCTCCACCACAGATACATTTGAACACAAAATCAATCTTTCCTAGAATAGTCCTGCAGGAACTGCATGCTATGATGTGTTAGTTGATGCCATGATTTGTCTTCTCTGTTGGCAAATGTAGAGAAGTGCAAAGAGATTGATGCTTGTCATGAAGCAATATGTGCTAGTGTAAGGAAAATCCATTAGCACCATAAAAGGTGTGTGTTCTTTCTAGGCTTCAATCAATCACCAGTGGAATTTGTTAATGCTTTAATCGAGCCTCAGAGCATGGATCTAAAATTGGTAGCTCGAGAAGCTAGTCAAAGTGCTGAAAAACTGCAAATCAGAATTCTTCAACCAACCATGGTAAGCTCTTTTTTTCTGTTTTATTACAATTCTTGTTGAGTTTTGAATCATTTTCCTCAAGTTCGAAACCCGAGCCTGTCACTTTGGATGTGCAGTTATTGCTGCTAATAGCATATTGAATTGTGATTGATTTGGTAGAAACCCGTCTTTGATTGGCCCTTCAACATTATTGCTATTTAATATGCGTGCCTTGTCAAAACTATTTATTGAATCTTCCCTCTGATATCTGAATTCTAAGTAATACCATTTCTCAAGCTTTTTTATGCTTTTACTAGAAACCACATGTGAATCAGCAGACCCGGATCTTGTTTAAGCTTTGAGATTGAATCTTCTTAAAGATTTTTTGATTGATATGTGACCACCTTTCCAATATTTGACATTAACTTTCCTGCGGTAGTTGGAGTCCACTCTTTCATGTGTATAATGCATGCTTGGATTATACACACTTGGCTTCCCTAAATAAATTTCTTATAGAAAACCTAATGTTTATGAAAAGGATGAAAACATAATCAAGTTCTATTTTGGTCAGTATAAATTTTTAACAGGGTCAAGGATGCTGTTATCTAAACTGCAGGCCAGCTGCTAGAAGTGATGCACCAGGAAGCACATGAATTATCATTCTGAAAGCATTGATAGGCCTCACTTACTTCATTGATTTGAATCATTTACCTACTGTAGAGTGTAGACCTTTCCCTTAATTGAAGTAGAATGTATAACAGGAAGCAGCCTTTATAGGCATAATAACCATACTCTGATAACAAAAAATGGAAATTAGCAAGGTGGTTTATTATTTTGTTCAATCCATTATTAGCAACACAAAGTAGCTTGTTTATTGCATTGTCTCCTAGCAGATTTCTTGGTTTATATCTATCATGGAAATGTCGTGTTATGAGTGTAGTTGTTTTGTAACTTGGTGAAGCATCAAGGAGAAGACTTGCCAGGACTCAGCTTATCTAATTCTAGCCAATTGTGACACAGAATTTTTTTCCGAGTTTAAATGGTGATGAAGAAGCAAGAGCCGTGATAGTAGGTTGTATACTGGAGAATGGACTTTTGAAGCCTTCAGAAGAGGTCATTGATGCCACTTGTAAGTTAACAGAAGGATAGCTTCTGTCTTATTCTTGTTTTATCTTAGCTATTCTTCAAAATTTATCTTTTCCAGTATCTTTCCTTTGCAGGCTACACTGGATCAGATATGGAAAACTTGGTGAAGGATGCATCTATGGGCCTCTTAGGAAGGGTCTGAGACAAGGCATAGAAATTATAAGGATGAAGAAAAGGATATCCAGCCAGTAATACTTCAGGTAATGACATGCAAATCTGCAGTAAATTGCACCCATGTCCACACGGTGAACTCTTTTTAGCATGATCACTTGAAGCCATCTTGTTTTCGTGTAGGATGCATTAAGAGGCCAGACCATCGGTTTCTCTGTAAGAATTGGCATGTATGAAGAATGGAACAATGTAGAAGCTTATCTATCATTAGAAAGACCGATAATTGAAGATTGGAAAAATTTAGAAACTTTTCTATGTTTTTAGAAGGACTGAAAATAAGAAAATAAGAAATTGTTCTTTCTTTCAAGTGGTGGAAAACAGCCACAGTTGTAAGCACTAATCAGCATGTTGTACTGGAGGTGTCCATGGGGACCCGACCAAAAAGAAAGAAAAGCATCTTGTACCAGTTACATTCATCTTTCTTTAACCTCTATGAAAAGAAAGAAACTTCTTTGATGTCTATTTTGTGTTATTAATCTTTGTTTTTCTTGTTTATTTCTTTGTCCCCGAGCAAGATGAGAAAGAACAAAAACAAAATTCCTCATTCTAGTTAAGTGTGAAGTTCTGGGTCTCTATCTAACACGTATGCCATTTGAGCTAAAGCTTCTATTATAATCGTAAAGATTGCTTTGAATATTGAAACAGGATACTGAAGAGAATAGTCTATCTTTGAATATCATAGGTTGCTTTGAATTTTAAAACAGGATGCTTTCATTATACATGCTGTAGGAAATTAATATTATTTTGAATATTTAATACTGTTCCCACTTTAAAAAATCAATACATGTGACATAATCCTTCCAAACATGCATGCATGTACATTTCTGACCTTGTATTAGAGGTGATTAACTAAGCTCATGCTCTTACAATCACAAATTTGTTGCTTGAAGGACAACTACATGATTTTGAATCAACGATCTAGATTGATGCCAATAATTATGAACGATCTGATAAAGATTTGTACAAGTATGTGATTGTTTTAGCTAATATTTTTCCTCCTAACTATAATACAGATGAGACATGATAGCATATTGCCATCTTACATTGCTCTTACAAATCTTTTTTTTTTTTTTTTAAATTTCAGAAACATTGATTCTCACTAAAAAATGTATTTTTTAAAGTCTTATATTGAATGATCTCGTTTCTTGATCAAAACCTTTAGTCCACCGGCCATGTGAGCCGTCAAGAGTGGCACAAAAATAGGCTTTTCTGATCCGATTGGTTTGATTTCAAACTGTCTCAGTATGGAAGCCACCACATATTTCATCTGAATGAAGGCCATATCTCTTCCAAGACAAATTCTTGGTCCTGCCTGAAAAACTGGAAACTTGTATGGACTTACCTTCTTTAGTGATCCTCCCTGGTGACTTGGTTCAATAAACCACCGGCTCGGTCTGAACTCGATGCAGTCCTTTCCCCACAACGCTTCCATCCTCCCCATTCCATAGGGAAAATAGGTTACCCTATCCCCCGCCTGGACTAAAGTACCATCAGGTAACATATCATCCACCATGGCATGCTTTGAGTTCCAAGCTACCGGCGGGTAGAGCCTCATGGACTCACAAAGAGAAGCTTTCAACAATTTCAGTCCCTCCAATGATTCATAATCCGACAATATTTTATCATTTTTCTGTATCTCTTTCAGCAGTTCTTGCTCTATAACTGGATGGCATGAAAGCAACCAGAAGAGCCATGTCATTGCTGCTGAAGTTGTATCCCTTCCTGCCATGATGAAGTTAATGATCATATCTCTTATCACTTCCTCATCGCAACCAGCCAATATCAACCTCGATAGGAGATCTTCACCGCAATTCTCTTGGCTTTCATCCATCTTTTTCTTCCTGTTACGAATGATTTCCTCAATATATGCATGAACTTCTTCAACAGCATCCCTGAGCTTTTTCTCCGATCCAACTCCGAGCCATTTCTTGACCTTCCAAACCAATAACAAAGGAGCGGCTCCACGTTTGGCGCATATCTCCGATGCCATGTCGAAAGCTTTGTTGGGAGGCGAAACAAGCTGAGAAGGGTCTAAAACACAGTGATCCACCCCTAATGAGACCTTGCAGATCATATTGAACGAAAGTCGTCTCAGCAAGTCCTGTAAGTCTACCACTGCTGATGCCGCAGCCAATGATTCTAACGAAGGTAAAAATCGATTCTCTACCTCTTCTTTCAATGTGCTCATCACGAATTCTCTCAAAGAATTGGTGCTGAAAGCTTGGCTTGCTAACTTGCGTTGAATGCGCCAAAGCTCCCCATCCACATTGAATATCCCATAGCCAAGAAAGTCACCCAGAATTTCAGTGAAAGGCTTGCCTTTAGGGAAGTTATTGAAATTGGTTTTCAGCATGTACTCAACGTTCTCCGAGTTTGCGGTCACAACAGTCCTTCGAGTACTAAGCCGGTTAATCACAATTGTATTGGTGTCCGACTCCGCGATGAGCTCTGTATACCAATCTATCAAACGAGTGCGGTTTTTGTAGAAAGAAATCATGCAGCCGATTATAGGATAAGTTGGGGGGCCATGTCCTGCTAATTCTGAAACTCTGCAGACTTTACATAAGATTGCATGCAACAAAGAGAAAAACACTGATATCAACACAAACTCCAAGGGCACAAGCTTAAAGAAAGACATGAAAATTCCCATATTAGCATAAAAATGGCAGAATTTGATGCTTCTGCAACTTCAACATCAAGGGGGGCTTGCAAAACTAGCTTCCTAGATGGTTGTACGAGAATATATATATATATATTCAGCTACTCGTTTCATTATTTTTAAAACATTATGTTTTTTTCTTGCTATAGTCATTAGTACTTTTATCAAAATAATGAATAGGTATAGTTGACCCACTACCAAGGTGGATTAAGAGAGAAAAATAATATTTCTATAAAATATTTTAAAAAAGGTAGAGATTTATTATGATATTGTGCTCTACCTGAGGTTCACCAACAATAAATCAATGAAATTTGAATCAACTTTTAATGTTGGCTTTATTTTCAAAACTTACTTTGTTAATCTTCGATGTGTTGGATATGGTAAATTTAAAGGTTTTGAAATAAGATATAGATGAGTGTGTTTTCTTTGCCAGGTTTTTCTACAAGCTTGTAATTATTTCATTGTTTACTCTATTTCTCTTCTTTTTCAAGAAGATTCTTTCACAAAGTGATTAAAGAATAGGGCATGTTGGTACAAAGCTCCGGTAAGGAAAAAACTCGAACACACGATCGAAACTCGAAAAGAAAAAGAAGAAATAGGACAGGCTCCAAGGCATGTATCAAGCCACTATCTTTAAGGTTATATTCGCCCCCACTTATCTTCAGTGTGCAAACGAGTTCCAAGCAAATTAACCTCGAGGATACAATGAAGCCAATGACTATTTGCGTTTTGCACTGACGAGGATAGTCCACTATGCACTGAGTAATGTATAACAAAAACTCAATTTCTACAAAGGATTTCTGCAGCAATACTTTATAGAATAATCTAATAATATTAGAAAATGGAGGAAGAGAAGAAATAATATTAGAATTTGTTGATATGGTTTCCAAATGAAATCCCATTCCTATTTATAGGAATTTTCATGTCTCTTCATAGAGACATCTTTCAATAGGTGTCTTTATGAATAAATAAATAATAATAATTATTCATTTAATTTTGTAACTATTCAAATAATATTTTTTGAATAGTTATAATTCTTTTTTAAAAAAATCAAATGATATAACTTTTGACCAATGACCAAAAGTTTTATCTTTTGATTAATTACACCCATTCATTTATAGTTATTGGGATACTATAAATATTTGAAAATATTCCAACAGGGCAGTTAATCTTTGTCCAAAGTATAGAACTATCAAAAGTCATTCTTTATATAAAGATTAATGCAAAACTTTGTCAGGATTCAATTGGCTTTTAGCATAAAACTTATTCATCCTCTTCCAAATATTTTACTCGAGTTTCCCATGGTAGTCAAATTGTGACTACCATGCATGTTTTATTATTTGATGCTTTTTATAAACCCTCTTTCAGCTGCTTTATTTTGCTGGTATCAATTATATAAATATGGTGGATGAGTGACAAAGGACTCATGCTCAAATCTTCCATTAACACCAGTCCTGGATTCAAATGAATTTGGAAACGTGTAATTCATTGTATTAATGTTTGAAAGCTGGAAAAAACAAAAACACCTTGTCTTCATGTCTGTTATGTTAGCAGACACGTTTGGACCTGACTTGACTAAATCCATGGAAATTGATGTCTGAACTTCATTGAAAGGTATTGTATCCAAACCAAACCCTCGTGCCTTTAAGATGTTGCAGTGAAGAAGATAAACATAACTATGACATTGTTTGTTTTATATTATATATATGATCGAAATGAAACAATAAAAGATGACTACCATCATTACTAACCACAAAACATGCCCTGCACTACTAACCACGGCTGCCGATCCGTAATGATTTGCCCTCATTTCTCCTATCATATTCTTTTATCTATCTGATATATATGTTATTGCATTGAAGCAGACACGAGTTAACTACAAAGTCGTATTAACTATGCATGCTCTCGACCACACACTGCCAATCTTTTCTTTTATTTTCTTATTTTCTAGTAAGTAATCTCTTTGTTTTCGCTGTAGCCGACCATAAAATGGCACCCCATGTAAGGAAACGTGACTGAATGTACTAAAGAATCATTAAATCAATGGCTCACTGCACCATTCCAATATATAATAGTGGACTGGATGTGGTTTCTGATGGAATGTGAATGATTGAAATGCTAGTGATTAATATATATATTGTTAGCCTATGAATGAGACAAACAATGGGATGGTATTTAACAAATCACCGAAGTTTTTGTTTCCCATGTCCATATGTTAAAAGTTTTTCCTTGCCTGCCAAAAACAAATAAAAAAAAGTGGAAAAGTTTTTTTGTAGTTGAATGGAAGATTCAAAGGGTTAGCATTATTAATTGGTTCGTAGTGCAAATCCAAGTGTTTGTTTTTTATGGCACGTGGTATGTTAGGACAGAAGCAAACAAGCACAGTGGATTGAAGTACATTTAAGTAGATGACAATGGTTTGGTTGGTTAATTGGTCAAATGTATCTACTCAGACCAGGGGAACTTTGGATGGAACCAGTTGAAGAAAAATACAAAAAAATTATCTATCGAAGAGGGGAAAAAGACAAGTTGAAATAGTTTTTGCGTATTCATCAATTCATTAAATAAATTCTAATTTTACATTTAAAAAATATATATTTAAGGATTTAGGAAAAAATTATGAATAATTTTAATTATTGTACAAAAATATAATAAATAATTTATAATGAAATTAAAATTTAAAAAGTTATTTTTTTATCGGATATTCAAATCTAAGATCTTACTAGAAATTGTGCTCAAAAGGATTGAATAATCATGTATTGCTTGATATGGACTTTCTTCTACATGACCATATTTAATTTTTACACAATTCATCACTTTAAACCTTATACCATTTACAAGGTTACTTGAACCATATTTTGCAATTTGATAGTTCAAACTTAACCAACTTGGTATACAGTAACATTTGTATATTTCAATCAATGCAACACTATACTACATGAATGCATTCAACTATCGTTATGCTTAGAACAAATGACAATACCATTTCTAAGATTTCAAAATAACCGTTTACATTACAAAAATCGACTCAACCTTAGATACATGCCATATATATATTAAAACAAAAAGAAACCACACAAACTTTGCTGAGTCAAGAACTGTTGATTGGATGCTAAAATCATCTATTGAAACTTCGAGATCCACTAAAACCTATGAACGAAATAGACAAACCTATGTTAAGCGATAAAGCTTGGTGGTACTTTCATGATTCAAATCAATAAAACATCAACAATATAAAATGATCACATTGAATTTAAGTTCAATATCAAACCAATACATATTTCATTATGCCATGAAGTTACGTTCCCATTTATATATGTATGCATATAACAATTTGCATACAAGTCATATAACATTGCAAAGAAATTTACCTTACCATACCATTCAACAAATACCAAACTATTTACTGTTCCATTATATAACCATTTACAACATTCAATATCATGTCTTATATTGGTGTGTATACAACAATCCATTTAAGTTTCAAACATGTACATTTAACAATTTAATACTCTAGTTTCTTATTAATCAATGTCATTTCATATATTATTATCAATTCTCAAGTTTATACCATTTCAATTCAAATCATACATTATAACAGCTTACCAAAATTCGTTTTATTTCATTTTCTGATTTCAAGATTTGATTTCAATGTTTCATTTTCTGATTTCAAGATTTGATTTCAATGTTTCGCCTAACGGAACCTTAGTAAAATGGACTCGGATACACGGGTGAACTACACTCTAGATAGCTCATATGAGCTTAAACTACACCACATCAAGATTGAATTGCAAAGCCCGTAGGCATCAAATGTATAAACATTTTCAATTACATCCCTCCACCACACCAAAGTTTCTATAAAGAAAAATAATAATCGATGATCCGCAACAAATGCTGGATCTCAATATAACCTGTCATAATCTTCGTATCATCACATATCTCGTAAAAGTGCACATATGACCCTATTGACATGTCAATCGTATCCTAACCTTTTACTAAGTTCATATGGGCATCAATATTCTTATTTTCATTATCATACCTGTAATCACTCTTATTTGCATTTTCATACCCTGTAATCATTTACATTTTCCCACCGTACCCTGTGTTTGTTCACATTTGTATTTTCGTATCCTGTGTGATGTTCTATTTCTTAACCGATCATTTATCTCATTTCATTTCAATTCAATCCAATTTATATATATAATTTCACACTCAATTTCAGAATCACATTTCAATTCATCATCAATACACAATATCTCATACCATATGGCATCTTTTAATTCATTCTTGTATTACAAACCATGTTCCACTAAATCATACTACTTTCCATTTTATTCAATTCAGTCCACATCTCGCTATTCAAAGTCAATCATAGCAAATCAATTCATATGACATGAATATACAAACTGAAATATTGCGTCACTTGTCAACGACTCCCTCTTTCCCTTTCCCTTTCGAAGACTCGGCATCGTCTTTCGCTGTTATCAATAATTTAATAAATAAACAATATCAGATTTCATTCAATCCACATCCAAATACAAAGTCACACATATTTTGCATTTTATTCAACTTAGTCCCTAAACCCGAGATAAGCATATCTTTCGATATTTAGCTTCAGATCAAAATTTGAATTTATATTCTTTCATTCGGGACCTTGTACTTTCTATTCCCAGCATAATTTCATAACATGTTTTGAATTTATTCAATTTGGTCCCTTATGTAACAAGTTTAACTATCAAGCTTATTAAGCTTTACAATTTAGTTTTTCATCATAATCTAAGCTTAATTTCTATCAATTTCAAGTCTAATTCATCAATTTCTCAACAATGGAAATTTGCTAAAAATTCAAAAATTGAACAAATTGATACATGGACTAACTAAATCAAGCTCCCATGATCATAAATCTATAAAAATTACATGAAAAAAGGCTTGGTTATCTTGGAAATTGGCTTGGCCAAATGCTTGAGCTTCAACTATGGTTTTCTTTTTTTTCTTTTTTTCTTTTTTAACCTTAGACGATGAAAGAAGAAGATGTTTTCATCTTTCCTTCCACTAATGCATCATATATATAATTAACCTTTTATTACTAAAAATTAATTAAATTAATTATATAATTTTATCTTTTAACCAAAACCAAATGAGTATCATCATTACCGTTCACTATTTATTATTTATTATTGGTTTGTTTACCATTTTGGTCCATTAGATAATTGCCTTCTTGGCCCCAAGCCTTTTCTTAGTTAAAACTTAATAGCGATTGAACTTTTATAATTTAGTCTCTGAGCTTTAATTAACTACATTTTCGGTTAAATTTCTTAATCGAACTTCAAAATATTTTCATAATAACTCTATAAATATTTTTATTTTATATTTACAGACTTGGTTTACAAAATGAAGTTCCAATGCCGCATTTTTTGACACCATTGAAATTCGAGTCATTACATGCATAGTAGAAACTCCACATTGAACTAAGTAACTAACTTAATAACTCACTCTCCCCCCTTTTTTTAGACAAAAATCCAAAGACCTTTAAGGTGCACCAGCTTGAATATCATCCTTATAACAAGCAATATGACTTGCCTTTATGAGAAACATGATCTGATTATCTGGATATTTAATTATTATATCCAAATGTTGCAACAATCTAGCACACTCAACTTCAATTTTGCTTGTTGTTGCAACTTGAGTTCCATTTGCCCTAAATCATCATTAGAGTTTGAGTTTGTATCTTCTTCACTAGAGCTAGAAAATTAACTTTATGCTTTCCTTTCAACCACTTGTTGGAAAACTTAAGCTTAGATTGTGGCTTTTCATAGATATCATTCTTTGTGAGCACACTCTTTCCACTCGGCAAACTTTGAAAAATCAGAGATGGAAATGACAGCATATGTCTCTTATTCTTTGTTTTTGCATGCTTAACTATCTCACTAGAAATAAGTGCCTTTCTTTTGTCTATTTTTTGTTAGATAATTTTGTTGTGAAAAATCCGGTTTGCAAATGGTTTTCTTGCACAATAAAAAATTAAAAATTTGAAAATCGACCCGGTTTGTGATGTTTATAGTAATAAACCTTAATCGAAATCATACTTGTGTTTTTGGATAAGAGGGGCATTGATGTTTTCTAGCTTTCAACCAAACGATCTTCTCTGCTATTCATGTACCACGAATTGCTTCAAGTGTAAGCTCGAACCAATTGAATCAAAACACAGAACTAGAAAAAGTTTTCCTTTGAGGTGAAAATGTAAATTCTCTCTTTTATAATAGAAACTGGTAAAATTGTTATCCTAAAAAATATATTTATAAGTTGAGAATAAATTCTCTTTATTTTTCGTGAGAAAAACAATCTCTTAAAAGTTATGTAAATAGCTCTATCGGTGCCATCTATTTATAGGAAAAGAAGGTAGAACCCTTGTAGAGTTGTAGAGGTTTATTTTAAATAGAAAAAAATCCTACTTAGAGTAGGAGCTGGTTGAACAAATCACTCTTGTATTGCTACTAGGGTTGTCACCCCCTTCATGTTATATGAGGGGTTTTGGGTCTCTCTCACATCGAGTCTAATTACGAGTACTTCTTGGGCCTTTTTGTCCGAGTACTCTGCAATATGATCCAACCCGATTCAGTTTTTCTATTTCTCAAAATAAAATTTGATATTTACATATTAAATAATTTTCTCATCCTAATTTCACTCTAGTAAAATTTGATGATTTTATCCCCAATAAAATTTTGAGAAAATTCGTTCAATATGTCACAACTCAACATGTTCACTATGACCAAATGGTTTATTTTCATTTTTGGGCTTCAAAATAGTCCAAAAAAAATAAACTCATTCTTCCACCATTTTTAAGTAATTCTATATAGGACTGGAAATTTTCATTTCAATTTCTATTTCCACTTTTCAAAACCTACATTTTTCTCCAAATGTCTCCATTTCTCCATTTCGGAAAAAATCATAATCATTCTTGAATGTTTTCCATTTCTCTTTTTTTTATTCATTCATTTCATTTTTATTCAAACAAGTAATTCATTTATAGTTTCGACGAGCTAGTGGAGGGACCGATTGGACATATATAGTTGAGGTTCAAATGATTTATAATTAAGTTCTGGCGTTTTGCCTATTAATTATAAACTCATTTAGTCACAAAATCATTCCACTATAGTATCGTAGCTGAGCTCTCCCCAACGACTCAGTGCTACCCTCATAGGATATCCTTGATCTCTTTGGGACAATATATGTTCTCTCAATATGATCATATTTGATCTCATGGTAACCATTACATCTTTCTTTATGAAAAGTCAATAATTATCAAATAGTGATCAAGTCTTCCATTACAAAGATGGACGACCTGTGGTCACATTTACTTTTCATTAACCATGTAATGCCAATGACAGGATATCATTTACCTATGTTTTAGGCTATGAATTCCACTGTTGTGAATGACACTACATACTACAGAAGTCGTACACCTAAGGCACCAGTTTTCAATTCCTTATCTATTTGACCTCAGACTTTTACTTACATCAAAGTGTATGAGTCGCACATACATAGTTTTCCATCCACTCAGGATTTAGATATGTCACACTATGAATGTCACAAGTGAATAAGTCTATAAATGAATTTAGGATCTATTCTAATTGGGTCCAATCTGATGTACTGTCAATCCAGTCAGTCACATCTATGTCTCTATCTTCTAAGAGTCATCCACTCTGATGCCCAAGATAAGACATCTCCCCAATTAGACTTGATAGAAAACATATTAGTTTTTTAATCAGTTTGCTCATTTTCGATTAGACTAAGGATATATTTAGGTTTTTTTACTAATACAAGTTGTTTTTTATACTACGATCCGACTACATAATACTGCTTAGTATTAGTTAAATATTTAGACAACCAATGAGAAACATTTGCTTCTATTTTGCTTTTGCGTGCAAAAACCATGTGAGGAAAATATACAAGTATTAGTATAATTGATGAATAATTTTACTAACCAATCTGTTCAGAAAAATTACAAGTGTACTTAGACGAAAATACTACACTTAGGGCACCATATGTAATAGCCCGTTTTCAGTGAAATCGGAATAGTGGTTTTGGGACCATAAATTTGACGAAATTTTTTTAATATTATTATTTTAGTGTCTACAAAATGTTAGTTGGGTCATATTAAATTTCGTTAAGAAATTTTGACGATTGCATGCTTAATTATGTGAAAAGGACTAAATCGTAAAATGTGCAAAAATAGAGTTCTATTAGTTATAAGTGTCAAACATCTATGGAATTTTAAACTGAAAAGACTTAGATGGTAATTAGACCATTTGTGTGGTTAGTGGACATACATGGAATGTAACGCCCCGTACCCGAGACCGTCGCCAGAGTCGAACACGAGGTGTTAACAGACTTAATTCATTATTTAAACAGCTCAAACAATTTATTTTTAAAATTTTCAGTCAAGCTAGCAATCTGCGTCATAGTCGCTTAAAAATTCATATCTTGAGTTCCAAAACTCGAAATCCAATTCTGTAAATTTTCCCTAAAACTAGACTCATATATATATATTTACTAATTTTTTTATAGAATTTTTGGTCTAGAAAATTAGTACAGTTTATTAGTTAAAGTCTCCCTGTTTCAGGGTTCGACTGCTCTGACCTCTGTGTATTACGAATCAGATATCTCCTTGTACAGAGTTTCAATGACTATGCCATTTGTTTCTAATAAAACTAGACTCAATAAGGAATCTGTACATATAACTCATATACCTATTTTGTTCCATCCATATGAAAATAGACTCATAATTCTTCAATTCCATATTTTATTCATCATCTAATTGTATCTCTACTATTTTTAATGATTTTTCAAACTCACATCACTGTTACTGTCTGAATCTATTTTATTGGTAAATTTTACCTATTTCATGGTTTCCATGGATTAGCTAGCAATTTAGCATACATAACACCAAATATGATCATGATTAGCCATTCCAATGGCTAATCATTACCAAGCATTTCCATACCACTCAATAACCATATCATAAGACCATATATACAAAATGATTATAATGCCATACATGCCATACTCAAAACATACAAGCCATTATGCCAAGATGGTATACGGATAGTGTGAGTGTGCCTCCGACCGTTCCCGATTTCCGAGCTAGCTTGTCAACACTACAAGGAATGAAAAGGAGGGAGTAAGCATAAATGCTTAGTAAGCTCACATGCAAATAGCAAGTAACACAATTATATACGCAAACATAAAACATCATTTGCATAATCATCACCGAGACATTCATATCACATTTTCATTTATCATCTTACCATTTTGTTGTTATATCGAGTTTTCAACCCGAGGGTTAAGTACATACCTGTTCAAAGTATTCATTTCACAACACTTACCAATACATCCCTTTCATCTCGAGTATTCCTCCATTTGAGTAGAATTTTACCCGTTGAACACATCGGAATATAATTCGGATACATGGAAAGTTTGCACATAAGTGCCACATATGTAGCCAAGCTACCATGTAACCCGCCCATAAGTGAACTCGGACTCAACTCAACGAGCTCGGGCGTTCGCATCCATAAGTGAACTCGGACTCAACTCAACGAGCTCGGATGCCTAGTTACATCTCTCGAACTCGGACTCAACTCAACGAGTTCGGACATTCGCATCCATAAGTGAACTCGGACTCAACTCAACGAGTTCGGATGCCCAAATATCCTAGTGACATGTCACTTGTATCCTAATCCATTCCTAAGGTTCAACGGGACCTTTTTCCCAATCATGTGTCTCAACCATCTTCTACGGAATGCCGTTACCGATACTCGGTAGTATTTCACATTTTCCAAGTATATCACATAATTTGACATATTAACAAACAATTATCACAGTATAATATTTCATAATAATTATCATATCATTTAAATAACATTAAAACATTTAAAATAATAACTATGTTACCAACATTTACATATGAACTTACCTCGCATGCGAAAAATGGCTACTTTTACCATTTCGTCCACAACTTGGTATTTTCACCATTTTAGCCCGAATTTTAGTTTTCCTTGCTCTATCATTTAAAATATAGTCTAATTAGGACTCACATTATACAAATTGACCCAAAATCATATTTTGGAAAAATTATAGTTTAGCCCCTAAACTTTCGCATATTTACACTTTTGCCCCAAAGCTCGTAAATTAAACTTCAGCCTATTTTCTTATGTTTTATGACATGCTGATCATTTTTCCCTTCTATGGTAACATCAAATTCTCACTCTACCATGTACTTATGACTATTAGGTGTTTTTACCGATTAAGCCCTTTTGCTCGTTTTCACTTAAAACCGAGTAGTACAAGTTGTCTAACATAATTTAAAACCTCATATTCTATCATAAAACACCAAAATACAAAAATTCCACCTATGGGTATTTTTCCAAATATGAACCCTAGGTTGAATTATTGCTAGCATAAGCTTAATCGAGCTACCGAGACTCCAAAAACGTAAAAATCATTAAAAACGAGGCTAGAACGGACTTACAATCGAGCTTGGAAGCTTGAAAAACCCTAGCCATGGTTTCTCCTTGCTATATTCGGCCATGGGGTTGAAGATGAGCAAAATTGGCTTTTAATTTTGTCTTTTAATTCATTTTACCCCTAAATGACCAAAATGCCCTTACTACTAAACTTTCCAAAAATTCCATCCATGTCCAATTTTTGTCCATAGACTTAAAAATTGGTAAAATTGCTATTTAAGACCTCCTAATTAATATTTCAAAACAATTTCATACTAGAAACTTCTATAATGCAAGTTTTACAAATTATTCGATTTAGTCCCTAATTTCAATTTAAGCACTTTATGCATAAAATTTCTTCACGAAATTTTCACACAATCATGCAACCATATCATAGACCTCAAAATAATCATAAAATAATTATTTATATCTCGAATTTTATGGTCACGAAATCGCTATTCCGACTAGGCCCAAAATCAGGATATTACATGGAATGGTTTTATTGAAATTTTAATAAGTTATAAATGTTAATTTAATAAATAATAAAAGAAAACTAAAACAAAAGAAATGAAAAAGATGTCATCTTTTTTAATTTTCTTTCTCCACTAAAATTGAGCATAGAAAACTCCATTGTTGAAGCTTAAGGTTTGATTGATCTCTTTTGATTGCATGGTATGTAATTTTGTTCTGTTTTTAATGATTTCTATGTTTTCAGGATCGCTGTAGCTTAATTTAGCTAGCTTGGGGATCAATTTGCAAAAATGTTAAAGATTTAGGGTTTTTACATGAATATTCTTGCATGATTATTGATGTTTTATGAAAGACTATGAGTCCTTGTTGATTAATAAACAAGTTTTGTAAAGTAATTTTTGATGAAATTGTCATTTAGGGACTTATTTGTAAAAGTAGTAAAAGTACATGGTGAAATTGTGAAATAATAATTTGTATGGGTTGATATAGGTCCCTTGTGTATTCGGCTAGCATGAAATGAGGATGAAAATGCTTATATTTCAATTTATGAGCTTAAGGACTAAATTGTGAAAATTGAAAATATTAGGGGCAAAATAGTAATTTTGCTAAAATATGATATGTGGACTGATTTGAATAATATAAATATTAAATGAATTTAATTTATCTATTTAGATTAAGATAGACCTCGAACGAATTTAGATTGCAGAAAAGCGAAAGCTTCAGATTAGTCGACTCCGTTTCTACGTCTTTGTTATCCAGGTAAGTTCATGAGATTAAATATCGATTTAATGTTATATTGATCTAAATTTTAATATGTTATTTTCCATATAACTAAATTATGTATATCCAACGATGTCACAATGATTATTGAGCCCTGTTTGAACCTCAAGAATTCGTAGGATACAAATGACATGTCATTAGGGTTTTCATGTTTCAAGTGTTGGTCTTGAATGTCCTATCGATGGCTGAGGTCCTGCATTTGTTGCGGACACTACACAGCTCATGTGAGCATCATCGTGTAGCTTACATTCTGACCCATAGCTCGTGAGAGCATGCCCATTTCATAGCTCGTGTGAGCAACGATGTAAAAGAAAAGGAAAGGCTATATGTTTAGTACATTTCGTGTGAGCTTCCCCGCGTATCTGATGTTATTCTGAATGGTTCAATGGGCATGAAAAGGAAAGGAACGGTAAGTGTTCGAATGAACTACATCATGAATCTATGAAAATGTTTGAAATGGAAATGTTCAATGAAAGCATATCTATGTTCATGAAAAGGATGAATTCAAAAGTGGTATATTCATGTACACGTAGCTTACCTTATGATAATTCAAGTGAATTATGTGTTAATGCACTAACATGTGTTGTTGATGGTGCTTAGGCTTGTGCCAAGCTTATAGTTGGATTATATCATGCTTAATTTTAATGCTATGCTTGAAACAGTAAGTTATGTTCATGTTTTACGAACTTACTAAACATTATATGCTTACGTAGTTTGCTTTCATATGTTTTATAGATAATCGGAAGCTCGATCGGATTAGAAGCTTATCAGAGATTTATCACACTATCCAGCTATTATATAAGTATATTTTAATGTTTTGGCCAAAGTTATAATGGCATGTATAGATGGACTTATGTTTGAATGTTAGTTGATAAGTTTGGCATGTATATGTTATTTTGGATTGATGTACTTTTGGTTCTTTTGATGCCTTGTTGGTATGTGCTATATGACTAAATTTGATGCGAATTTTAATGGCTAATATGGTATATGAGGGAATAGTTTCAAAATTGTCAATATAGGCTATACTTTGGAAAGGTATTGAACTAGATGCGTATGAATGAAATATGGCCAAATGTGCATATGTTTAGGTATGTTGTATGTTTGCTTTTGATGTGCCTTGTATGGCATATTGGTTGTATGGACTTGTTCTTTTGAACTGGTCATTTCATACATGTTTTGGTAAGGTTTCGAAACTTTGAAGTTATGCACAAAATGCTTGTAGGTTCATGTTTGGGATTGTGGTGGAAATGGATTGAATTTGGCCAATTTCATGTCCATACGGCCTGAGATATGGGCGTGTGACTCAGCCATGTGTGACACATAGCCATGCAACACGACCGTGTGTCCCTTGTAGGTTTTAAGGTTTGCAAGTTAGGCAGTTACACAGGTTAGCACATGGCCTGGTACACTGGCATGTGGCTTGGCCGTGTGACTCAATTTTGAAAGTTACACGGGCATAGAAACGAGATGGGACACTGCTGTGTGTCCTTATTTCAATTGTTACACAGCTTGAGACATTGGCGTGTGTCTCAGCTGTGTGACTCACACGGCCTGGCCACATGGTTGTGTGACCCCTGTGGTTCAATTTTGTTTCAACTTTTTCTTAAATGTTCCAAATGTTTTCAATTTAGTCTCGATTTGTTTTTAAAGAGTTTTTAAGGCCCCAAAGGCTCAGTTAAAGGACTATGTGCATGTAAATGAATGGATTATGCTATGTTTATATTAATTTTTGGAAATGTATGTTTTTATGTTACATTTATTCGGTAATGCTTCAAAACCCTATTCCGACGATGGATACGAGTTAAGGGTGTTACACCATATCCAACACATTTTCCAAATATATGTAGTGTTCCAATAATTGCAAATAAAAAGTTGTTAGTAATAAAAAGTTATACTTCTTGGTCAAGATTTGTCACTTTTTATGGTGATAAGTTATATCTTTTGAATATCAAAAGTTACATCACTTAATTGAATAGTTGGGTTTATTTAAGAGACATGTCTATCAACAAAGGTACCTAATGGATAATTAGGTCTTTAGAAAGAGACATGATAACTCGTATTAATAGAAGTGAACTTTCATATACATTACACACCAAAATTGAGAAAAAAAATCTATTCTCCTCCATCTTTTGATATTCAAATATTGTTCTATAAAGAATTACTGAAGAAGTTCTGTATAGAATTTGATACTCTTGTTATGCTCGCTTGGTGCTTAGTGGATTGTTTCCATCAATGCAAAACATAAATAGTATTTAAGTTTCATTGTATCATTGAGGTTCATTTTGCAGTAACTCTTTTGTACACCAAAATATAGGTTAGGGCGAAAACTTAAAGATGATGGCATGGTTACATGCCTTGAAGCCTTCAGTTAATTTCTCATAAATTTATTTATATCTCCATGCACCAATATTTTCTTTTTCTGAGTATTAAGAACAACATGTTCTTTATCTTTTTCAGCAACTTTTTCTAAGCAAAGCTTTTTTAACAACTATGTTTATTGTTGAATGATTTACACATTAAGTTGTAACTTTAGTTGCAACTAAAGTTACAACTTCCTTTAGTTCTTCATACATTGTCTCTATTTTTTCTTTAGCAACTTGATGTTATTGATATTACTATGAGAGACTCCTTCAAAGGATTCTCATGTTTCAATGGCATCAATACCCTAGTGTAATCCTTCAATAATTTGATATATGGCCTAGTCTTAATCAATCAAAGGTCTTGAGCTAGGGCACTATATGCTACTTTTTGGTCATTCAAGATCATTATGTTCGTCACTCACAATATATTTAGAAAGCAAAATAATATTTTGGATAAAAAAATCATCATTTTAGGGTTTTGGTATAATAATGCCCTTACCTTTGGATGAGTTGGGATTAATATTTGTACTACTATGGGAGCTATTGGGTTTCAAGCATAGATAAAAGTTCTTTTCTTGAAGATTTCTCTCACCATTGTAACAATCTTGAAGGAAATATTTGAAAAAGCTTGAATGAAATTTTGGCAGTGAAAGAAAACTTTAAAGAATTTTTTATTTAAGGCTTTGGTACTCGAGGCAAAATCAAACTCAAGTAGTGAGTATCATTTGTTCCTTTAATACAAGATATCTCCTACTGAATCTTTCCCAAAAAAAATTTAAGAGAATGGACTTGGAAATAGTAATCTCTTTAAGATAAAAATAAATAATTTTTTAAAATGTTCATCATAATCAAAATGACACTTAAGATTGGAGTTTTGGTGCAGTTTCCCCCTAACCAAGTCAAATGCAAAATATTCCTACATTGTTCCTTAACCTTTCAAACTAAGATGCATTATGGCAAGCTTGTTAGTTTATTTTCAATTCGAACATGCTACAATTTGATATTTTCAACATCTACCAACTCTTTATGAACTATGTTTGGCTTTAATGTGTTTAGTCCTAGAATGTTGTAACACCCCTTACCCGTATTCGACGCCAGAATAGGGTACGAGGCATTACCGGACTTACCACACAAACAATCATACAATTCTGAGCCATAAATTTGCGTTCAAATTAAAACTATTTGCAATTAACCATAAAGTCCCTATTACGAGCCTACGATGCCCAAAACATGCTTTGAGAGTGGTCCGAGACTAAACCGAGAACTTTAGAAATTTTTTACAAAACTTAGAAATTTTTTCACTAATAGGGTCACACGCCCATGTAGATATGGGACACGCCCGTGTGGTCAGGCCGTGTGGTCACACACGAACAAATTAAGATCACACGGCTAGGTCACACACCAGTGTACTAGGCCGTGTGGAAAATTAATTTTCATGAAATAGGTGCAGACTTCACATAGCTAAGGCACACGCCCGTGTTTGAGGCCGTGCCTTCCACACGGCTGAGACACAACCGTGTCTCTGCCCGTGTGCTCAATTCTGACATTCTGTTTCTCAAAATTAAGGTACATGGGACACACGACCAGAACACATGCCCATGAGGCAGACCATGTGTCACACACGGCCTAGACACATGCCCATGTGTCTAGCCGTGTGGACAAAATGAAGGCTATTTACCAAGCCTTTTGTCACCCTTATTCACACATACACTTACACCATTTCAAAAGCACAAAACATAATATACTTAGGTAACCAAAAGATCCACAAATATGACCAACACATGCCAATAAAATAGCAACATCTATCATACTCACAACATTTATTATGCCCTAAATCAATCATGCAAATTTCACATTCATTAAATATCAATTAACTACTTTCAAGACACCTAAGTGTGCTCAAATTTATCACCTCATTAGTAGATCACATTTCTAAACATTTTACATTCATGCTATGAATCACATTCCATCAATAACCAAGCATGCCGTGACTATATCACCAAAGACATTGGCACATATGTGAATATATTTAAGCTTACAACCATGTTAGCCAAAATAAGCCAATTTACATGGCCAAATATCAAATCAAGCCTTTGATACATTACAAGCCAATACTTTGGATAAAATCATAATGACACATATAACAAAATGACCAAGTTCCTATACATGCCATACTTTCAAAATACTAAGATCATAATTACCCAAAATGAAAGTTTGATAGTGTGATTCGAATCTCCGAAAATCTCTGATCTGAGTTAGCTTGGCAGTACTATAAAACATGGAAAATAAACGAAGTAAGCTATATAGCTTAGTAAGCTCGTATGCAAGAAATAAGCAACCTTACCATACATATAACGTTCAAATAATATAACATGATTAAATGTAAATTTACTATAGTCTCATGATCATAATTCATTCCATCACCAAACTTACCTCATGTTAGCCAAAATAAGCCAATTTACATGGCCAAATATCAAATAAAGCCTTTGATAAATTACAAGCCAATACTTTGGCTAAAATCATAATAACACATATAACAAAATGACCAAGTTCCTATACATGCCATACTTTCAAAATAGTAAGATCATAATTACCCAAAATGAAAGTTTAATAGTGTGATTCGAATCTTCGACAATCTCTAATCTAAGTTAGCTTGGCTGTACTATAAAACATGGAAAATAAACGGAGTAAGCTATATAGCTTAGTAAGCTCGTATGCAAGAAATAAGCAACCTTACCATACATATAACATTCAAATAATATAACATGATTAAATGTAAATTTACTATAGTCTCATGATCATAATTCATTCCATCCCCCATTTTCATCATTTCAAGCATTTATTAAACATGAGCTTTACGTACATACCTGAACCATCTCGAAATGGACTTACATATATTCTCATCTTTGACATATCCATGAACCACTCAGAATAACAATGTCGGATACTCGGGAAATTTGCACACTAAGTGCCACCTATGTAGCCAATGCTACCTCAATCTCATGTCACATAGTTGCTCACTCTTGAGCTATCAACGGGCCTGCTCACACAAGTTGTCAGTCAAGACGTAGCTACGCGATACTGCTCACACTAGCTGTCAAGTATCCGCAACATATGCCAGTATACTCAGCCACCGGTAGGACGTACAAGACCAACACCCGAATCACATAATCACATAACACATAATGACCCTAGTGACATGTCACTCGTATCCTACCCTATTCCTAAGATTCAACGAGACTTCTCACTTGCCGAATCGTTGTCGAACTCATTCGTAGAATTATACTCATTCATATAATCAAACATACAATTCATGCAATATTAAAGCATTTAAGTACAATTATTCTAAAGCTTATTTTTGACATACGAACTTACCTCGGTACAAAATGGCTAATAGTTCAAATTAGTCCACAATGTTGTTCTTTCCCCGGTTTAGGTCACAAACTCATCTTTCTTGATCTATAATACCACATTTAACTCATTCAATTATCACATTATTCAATTTAGTCTCAAAAACACCTTATTGCAAAAATTACATTTTTACCCCTAAGTTTTTAACTTTTTACATTTTAGTCCCTAGGCTCGTAAAATGATTTTCATTCAATTTCATCATACCTAAGCCTAGCCAAACCTATTCCTTGCTCATAACAACCTACATTTTTCATTTATTCGCATTTTTACACACATTTTACAACTTTTACAAATAGGCCCCTATTTGACATTTCTATAAAAAATCACTTGGTAAATGTTGTTTATCTAACACCAAACATGCATTTTCTACTATTAAACATTAAAATACACAAATATTAAACATGGGTAAAATTTTATACTTTGATTTTCTTTCAAATTAGTCCTTGAAATAGCTAAATCAAGTTACAACATTCACAAAAAATGTAAAAATCATTAAAAACGGGACAAAGATAGACTTGCAATCGAGCTTGGAAACTTGGCCAAAAACCTAGCTCTGGAGACCTTTCAATTTTCGACACAAGGAGGATGAAATTGAGAAGATGACATCTTTTATTTATTTTATTTTGTCTTTATTAGCCAAATGACCAAAATGCCCTTAATGTATAATGATCTAATTACCATTTAAGGACCTCCAATTTAAAATTTCATAGCAATTAGACACCTCTAGCTTCTAGAACACATATTTTGCACCTATTGCAATTTAGTCCTATTAGTCAAATTGGACGCTCAATCGATAAATTTTCTTAACAGAATTTTCACATAATCATTCAATCATACTGTAAACCTTAAATAAATAATAAAATAAATATTTCTACTTCATATTTGTGGTCCCAAGACCATTGTTCCAATTTGACCCAAAAACGGGCTGTTACAAATGCAACATAGGATTTTTTTGAGGTATTGGTGGAACTAAGGTTGTCATAATAGTTAGTTGCAACTAGCGAAGCAACTCCAAAGTCCTCTAACCTCTACTTGATCCACAACATATGTGCATAAGAACTTCTTATAGTTATGTACTCTAACTTGGCTATAGATAAGGAGGTTGGATATTGCTTTTAGCTGTACCAAGATACCAAGTTGGTTTCAAGATAAAAATAACCCCCAACGGTACTTTTCCTATCATCTATATTCCATGCCCAATCTGCATCACTAAAGCCTACCAAGACATGTTTGTGTCCTTAATAGCCAAGTTCCAAGATCAAGATTGTAACGACCTGAAAGTCAGTAATGTCGAAAAGTGTGGTTTCGAAACCCCATTTTCATAAACTGAAATCGTAAATATTTTTTATTAAATATTTATAGAGTTAGATTAGTAGTGAATTGAATTTTGGTCCAATAATATTGTTGAAATAATGTTTAATTAGTGTATAGGGACTAAATCATAAAAGTGCCAAAAGTTTAATTTTTATTAAATCATAATGTAAAACATTACTAAGGGACTCATAAGGTAATTAAACCATTAGTTTAATAGTAGTGGACGGTAAATGACCATATTACTTATGTATTTGGTGTTGTATTAGTAAAATAAATAAAAATAAAATAAATATAATAAAACATATATTAAGTTAATAATAAAGGAGATGTTGGAAAGAAAGTGAAACCAAAATTTCTCATTTCTTTCATTTGGCCAAAACTTTAAGGGAGAAGAAAAGGGACAAATGGCTAGGCTCCAAAATTTTCAAGCTTCAATTTGGTTAGTTCAATTTAGTCATTTTCTTGTAATTTTTATGTTTTCGGAATCCCGAGAGCTTAAGCTAGCTGACCCATGTTGAATTTTTTGATACTATTAAAGAATTAGGAAGTTGCCATTGTTAGATAGTTGAAGCTTTTGGTGCTATTTTGATAGATTTTAAGTTTGAAGTTGAAAAAGGACTAAATTGTAAAGTCAATTGATGATTTTGTGCAATAGTTACTAAATTGCACAAATTTCAAATTTTGTGGTAGAAATTAGAAATAGGAAGTTTAATTGGGCCTATAGTGAAATCGACATGAAAAGTTATGGTTTAATCTGAAAGTTATATTAGTCTCGATTTTAGGGACTAAATTGAATAAAATGCAAAAGTTACATAATTTAGCAATTGAATGTGAAAATGGTTAAACATTGATGAAATACCTTGTTTGTTTTAATTCGTAGCTAATGTCGACCCAGATTCCTCGAAAAAGAAAGGAAAAGATAAAGTCGTCGACGGATAGCTCGGAGTTTATGATTTGTGTTTCTAGAATCTGAACTATTTGTAAATTGCTATATGTTGAACTATTGTTGCATACTAAAAACATAAGGTGAGGCAGTTTGATATGATAAGCTGTTTTTAGGTTGATTTGAATTGAATAAGGTTAGGAAGGACTAAATTAAAATTTTATGAAAAATGTATATGTTTATATAAATGTGTAATGAATGCATATAAAGATGATTGATGTTTTCATGAGTATGAATGAATGATGTAATGATGAATCTATATATGAAACGAGATGTTGATTGATAATAAATTAAGTAATGAGTACCCTGTTAATTGTTTGGGCAAAGTCAGATATAGTTGGCAAGCCACAGGATAGGAAGAGTTTAGGGTTACTTCAACTACAAGTCGATAAGGCACTAGGTGCCAATTTGCTTCGGTTATACCAATGAGACATTGGGTGTCAAACTTATTGATAAGCACTGGACGTTATTTGCTTCGAATTTATCTGATGAGGCACTAGGTGCCAAAATGATATGTTGGTTGGATCCGTGTATTCATCTGAGTCTAATTCATGTTAATAGGGAGTTAAATGATAAAAATGAACTGTTTATAATTGAAATGATGATATTAAATAAGTCATCACATCCTTGTGTTTGGAGAGAATCTATATGAGATGTAATTGTTGTTGTAGTGGGCCAAATTTTCCCAGGCCCACTAGAAACCAAAATATATACAAAATAAATAAATAATAAAAAAATAAAAAAATAAAATCAAACCAATACAACAGTCCAGTTTTATAACAGACCCAAACCCAGCTACATAACCCAAGTCCCAAACAAGCCCAATAACTAAACATAGACCCAAACCACAAGCCCGATAAGCCCATTGTTTGGAGGACAGAAACCCTAGGGTTTCTTCCCCACTTTTGCGCCACAACCAGGCAGCCAAGCCCCAGCCCCCACGCCAGCTACCTCCATACCCTCCAACACAGCCCCCGTACCCGCGCCAGCACAGCCCTGTACGCCTCGCGCCAAGGGCCAGCGCATGTCCTCTGCTCCGTACCTGTGAACAAGACAAACACAGCAGCAGCAAAGCAAGGAAATATTGTAATTTTCTATTTTAGTTTCGGCTATAAAGCTAAGAACGCACCGATTGTATTTTTTTTACGAAGGCTTACACATTTACGCATACAAAAAAAAGGAATCAAATAGCAAAGGTGATTTTTTTAGTTCTCCGGAATTGCTTTAGTTTTCTATGAATTGATTCGTTTTCTCCTCGAGCCTTCCATTATTTTTTTTGTTAAGAAATAAAAGAACAAGAAAAGAAGGGCTTACCTGTGCGAATGGGCCATCGAAATCCCTTTCCACTTCGCCGAAATCGAAGCTTGGGGTGGGATTTCTGGGGCTGAAATCGGTGGTCTTTAAGCCGAGGTTCTAGGTGAGGGCGCGCATGTGGTTCTCCACCGTTCGCAGTGGTGGCGGTTGGACTGCGCGGATCCTGGGGTCGGCCGAATGGGAGCAATAGGCTTTTGTTTTTTTTTTTGTTTGTTTACTTTGGTTTTCTGGAAAAAGAAGAAAGGGGAAGGAGTCCCATTTAGGGTTTCGTTTTTGGTCTGTGAGGGTGCACAAAGCGACGACGTTTCAAGCCAAGTTCATTGGCTTTGAAGCGACACCGTTTGCCAAGCCCTATACCTGGGTTCTTGAGGGTTATTTTCGCGTCAGACCCTCCCTTTTCGCATGTATGGTCAATCGCGTCCAATTTGCCTTGTTTCCCTTTTTAAATTTGGACTGGTAATTTGTGCTCATTTGCAATCGGATCCGCGCCTAAACGCAGCACTCTGGGATCTGGTATATTGCCAATTTTAGTCCCCATGCATTCGCGCGCGTTAAGCTTTAGTCCTTCTTCTTATTTCAGCAACTTATTTTATTTATCAATTGTCCTCTTGGTTTTACTTCTGTTTCAATTGAGTTTTTCTTATTTATTCATTATTTTCAGCATTCTTTTTTTGAAACCTTTTTTTTTAAATTTACTTATCAATCACCATTTAATATATTATTTTGGAGTATTTTATTAAGTTTTGCATGGTCTTAATTCGTTAGTCTCACTTTCATTTATATATGTATATATGTCCCTATATATAACTATATATCTATTTATTTATTCTCCTTTAAACTTGTTTGTTTAAAATGTTCTTTTATATACATATATATATACTTTATAATAAGGTCAATTTCATGCATATCATTAATATTATATTATTTTACACATATATTTGCTTTTAAATTTATTCTCATCTCTTATTATATAATTTCACGTGATATACATTTTAAGCTATTATTATTATATATATATTGTTAACCTTATGTTATCTTATTCATATGTTTTCTTAAATTTATTATTGTATTTTATTATATAATCCTATATAACACATCTTCTAAATTATTTTTATATATGTATATGTTTATAGATATCTATATTTGATATACACGTTATTAAACTTATGTATTTTATACACATAGTTTTCTTTATATATGTATACATAGTTAGGTTCTTAAAACTATTATATAATTGGTTATAAAATTAATTTAATCATGTATGTATTTTTATGTTTTTACAAATAATTATTTTTAAAAGTTATTTATATATATATATATACATATAATTTGTAGATCCATTATGTTTTTAAAGATTATATCGTATTATACATTTTTATTATTTTTATTTTTAATATATTTTACACATATTTTAAATTTTTATTATATAAATCCTCATTTTTAAAACCAATATTATTCAACGTTTTGGTATGATATTCGATTTAAACATTCATTTTATAATATGTTTTTTAAATGATTAGATGTATATCCCTAGTTTTTTTTCACAAATAAATTTTAAAGTTAACCAATCCATTAATTCGCATGTCGCATAAATTATTGATTCATTAAATCGTCTTTGATTCGATATCGTCTTATACTACTTTGACTCTTAAATTTAATTTTGTTCTGAATATATTTTGTTGTTTGTTCTATATTGTAGCATATACGTTGTTATTGCATGGTATTCATCTCATTGATGTGATAATTATTCTCCATGCATGATTGAAATTGAATTATATTTCCAAGCTAGTTATGCTTAGTCATTTAAGTTCTCGTTAGTTGGTTAAATAAATTGTATTGCCTCCACTCTTCCGTTGTCACGTTTTATGCATACACATATTACCCCATATCATCGTTTTCCAATCGATTTTTGAAATGTGGTTTTATAAGATCCAAATTTTGTGATTAAATCCGTCTTATTTCAAATCGAATTAATGCTTTTTTAAGCTAGTTTCACAACTATTAAGAATTCTTTAAAATGAAGGCGACATTCGATATTTGGTATTTCGCGGAATCGTGCCCTAACGTGTTGGGTTGCAATTTCTCATTTGCTCAAAGTAATCGAAGGTTCCTTTAGAATTTCACCCATATCTTTTAAAAATTCCTTAAACGAAGGCGATGTGCGATATTTGGCAATTCACGGAATCGTGCCCTAACGTGCTGGGTTGCAATTTCTCGTTTGCTTAAAATAATCAAATATCCCTTCAAAATTTCAGTCATGTCTTCTAAAAAAATCCTTTAAAACGAAGGCAATACTCGGAGTTCGACAATTTGGGAATCATGCCCTATCGTACTGGGTTGTGATTTCTCGTTTGTTCAAAACAATCGAATATTCCTTTAGGTTTTCACTCATGTTTTTTAAGAAAACCCTTTAAAACAAATGCGATGTTCGATGTTTGGCAATTCGAGAATCGTGCCCTATCGTGTTGGGCTGTGCTTTTTCATTTGTTCAAAACGATCGAAGATCCCTTCGGAATTTCACTCGTATTTTCTAAGGTGAGGCAATGGTCATTGTTTGGAAATTCGAGGAATCATGCCCTACTGTGCTGGGTTTCAGTTTTTCGTTGGACTAAATAGTTGAGCATCCTTTTGTGATTTTCTAATTATAAATTTTAGGACGTCGAAACAATAAGATTTTTGGCAACCAACTCGGGTTATTCAAATGTTATTAAAAAAGAACCGCATTTTAAAAACATTTTTAATTTTAGACATAAGGACAGTATTTAATCGATTTGGTACCAATTTTGGGCGTAGTGAGGGTGCTAATCCTTCCTCATGCGTAACTGACTCCCGAACCCGTTTTCTCAAAAGTTCATAGACCAAAATCGTTGTTTTAGTAAACCAAAATGTTTTATTAAAATAACCGAATTCCTAGGTGACCTGATCACACCAAAATAAAAGATCGATGGTGACTCCATGTCTTATTTTCAAAAAGTCGATTCCCCCGTTTTTCATGAAATTTAAAATTTTTCATAAAAAGGATGGTTTCGACACCTGTGTTTGGAGAAAATCTATATGAGATGTAATTGTTGTTATTGAAATGGCAAATGGATGAGAAATAGAAATGAAATGTGAAATGGGATACTCAATTGTGAAATGAGTTGGAGCATTAATAAAAATGTTCATTGAAATTATGGATTTAAAAATTGAGATGGAATGTATCATTATATGAATTGAGATATCTAATTATATGTAAAGATGATTTGCCATGTTATAACATTGGTAAAATGTATTAGATTTAAACAATGAATGTATGAATTGACATAATTGACATTTTAATTGCGTAGCATAATCTAATTTAAACTTGGGCATTTTAAATGTATTATGTTATGTTTTAATGTTTAGATGATAGAAATACCACTGAGTTATAATTAGCACACGGTTTTGTTTTCCGTGCACAAGTTAGGTACTTTACAATTCAATCGTCGACTTAACATCCAACAACAATCTCTGACTCAAGTGTTGGTGATGATTTAATTTTGGTCTCGACATGTACCTAGGGTGTCATTTGGATAAATATATAATGTTCTATGATGGATTTATGTTGGCCATTTTGAGAATTATATATATATATGTGTGTGTGTGTGTGTGTGTATCTTAGCAATGATCGTGATAATGATATTTTGTTAAGTAGTTGGCATGTATGTTATTTGGTTATAAGGTATTTAGGTGATATGTCATAGAGTATATATGGAAGATTGATATCTATGCCTATGCAATGCTTGAAATGATTTGGTAGATTTAGTGCATAAGTTATAAGGTTGATTTGGAGCTAATTGTGAAATGGTTTGAATGGTTAAATGAATGCACATTTGGTTTTTTGTTTTCAAATGACATTGAAGGCATATTGGTATGGTTGAATGTGGTTGTTTGGTTGATTTTGAATTGTTGGTTGAGGTGAAATCGTGGCATATTGGTTAGACACTTAGGGTGATTGTTATAAGTGATATTTTTGGTATGATTTTGATGTTTTTGAATTGGTTGAGATATGGTATAATGGTTGCTTGAGGCATAAATGAATTAAGGTTAGAAAACCTGTAACCTTCCTAACTCCGCTTAGACATTATGGCTAGATTGAGAAGGCTACATTAGCCACATAAATGGCTAAGCTAACTTACATTACTTTTGAAGACTTTAAATAAACTCATTTTAGAGAAAAATCGTATTTGCACTTTGAGTTAGTTTAAAAGAGTTCATTTATTTGATAATCTATGCTTAAGACTCATTTTATTATTGATAGTATTGTTTAAGAAAAAAATCGTTTGCTTGTCACTTTTCTTTGTAAAAACTCGATGTTAAACTAATGCAGCGGAAAAATCATTTTTCAAGTCATTTTGGAAACTTAGTTGCCTTATTGATTTTTTTTAATAAATAGTTCCTTTGTAGTGCAGCGGAAATTAGGGATTAATGTCAAATTTTACTTAAGCTCGATATCATGCATTATCAGGTTATTATGCTTAAGTAATCCATGCATGCGAAAATCCCCAAAAGAAAAGTTACCAAGCCACAGACCAGAAATAATTAAAAATTACTAATCAAAACCAATAAAGACTTAATAATACTTATTAAGAATAGTCCGAGGTTCAAGGTGATTCTCTGAATGCGAGTCCAGTCCTAATTTCGAGGTTTACCTAAAAAGTTAAACACTTTTGGGGGGTGAGCTTATGATAGCTTAGTGTGAGTGGAATAGTTATTTAAACAGACATAAATATCGAATACAGTGAAACATATTAGCTTTAACAAAAGAACATAGAACCATCATTGGAATTTCATATCATTACATAGCCATTATCAAATTGATGTCAAACGGTGTATGAGCATGAGTCATCATTCATTCGAGTAACAATCATTAATTTCGATACCATTCAATACAACTAGAGGTGATCATGGGCCGGGCTGGGCCGGGTTCAGGCCGGGCTCAACTAAAAATTTAGGCCTATTCATTAGGCTCGGGCTGGGCCAGGCCCAAAAAATGGGCTTAAAATTTTGCCCAAGCCCGATCCAAATAAAAATACTAAAACCCAGGCCTGGCCCGGCCCGCCCGTATTTACTTTTATATTATTTTGTATAATTTTTAAATATATATAATACATCAAAAATACTAAAATAAATCAAAATAAATATTTTCCAACAAATTGAAAATAAATTTTAAAAAATATGTAGACTTAAATAACACTAAGATAGATGCAACTTAACAAGTAAATACCTCTAAAATAATAATAAAATTAACAAATTCCTTTAAAATAATAACATAATTAATAATAAAATAATTTTTATACAATATCTAAATAATAACAAAATAGGAGCAACTAATAGTAATATGGTAGCAAAATAGGGAGAAAACAACAAGAAAATAACATTCAAAAACAAAAAAATAGCAGAATTTTTTTGTCATTTAGTGAATTCGGGCCGGGCCGGGTCGGGCCCGGGCCAAAAATACCTTACCCAAGGCCCGACCCATTTTTTAAACGGGCCTCATTTTTTTTCCAAGCCCATTTTTCGGGCCTATATTTTTATTCAAATCCTCCCACATTTCGGGTGGGCCTTCGGGCTAGGCGGGTAGCCCGACCTATGAGCAGGTCTAAATACAACACAATACAATGCGTAGCATAAATCAATGAGCAGGTCTAAATACAACACAATACAATGCGTAGCATAAATCAATAACATTTGAATATGTCGTGAGCATGATGTAATGCAAAAACGTTCCAACCCATACCATCCGCTACACACCACGAGTTCTCCAGAACCCATCTGCCAAACTCCAACAAATGTGAGCATAGCTCGATGTGGTAATACCACTAATAATCAATAATGCAGAAAATCTATCGGATAACAAATAGTGCGATACAATCACCAATAACATATAATATGCAATAAAATCTCCAATCCCTTCGGTACTCCAGGTGCAGTGCACTGACTACATATAAACGCGAACTTAATATGCCGCCAGTACCACAGAACTTATTCGTCAACCACAATATATCCCATCTCAATGCAAATGCTATTTGTCACACTAAATCATACATAATCATATCTTAATACTTTTCACATTTATTTTAGATGTTTAACATGCCCTCAATAATCACATACTTTCAGTAAATGGAAACAGTGTTCCAACTTTCAAATTACCATTAAAATGATATCATTCAACAGTACACAATTTCACATACTTTTACGGTTTTCCAATGAGCATGTATAGCAACCATTCCAATATAACATAACAAACTATCCATGCAATTATATCATGCATAAACTCATATCTCAACAAATCATGCTATATATACAATCAATCTCATACCAAATAACACAATCATGCATCACAATATCATTCACATAGTCACACTGTCAAACTAGTAACTTTGCTAACATATCAATCTTTTAGGGCTCGAAAAGTATTTGGTTCGGCCACTTACAAAATTAATTAATTGGCTATTAAGCCTATCAAAAAAATAAAAAAAGCTAATTCTTCAAATATAACATGATAATTATCAATTTCAAATAAACTTATGAGTTTAGGACCCACACCTTATGTTATGCTCTTTCACAACACACTAGCGAATCTTCCGATTTCTTTAATCAGCTTTAAATTGAACCTTAATTAAAAACCATTATAAATTAAATTAATCCAGCTCTTAAAAATTCCCCTAAAGACCTACTTATGGTTTCAAACCAATCTTCACAATTACAACTATGTTACGAATCCAAACTAGTTAGATTTCTTACACTATTTGTCGTGAATCGTGCGCACAAACATTTTTCAGCTTTACGATTGATTTGGGGTGTTCCAGTCAGCACCTAACACAATTACATACTGGAAAATAAGTAGCTAATATTGATTAAAATCCCTCATTTAATCAATCTATAACCTTTTCCCAACAACTTTGTTGAAACAACAAACTAGTTTACAATTAATCGCACTTACACTTCCCAAAGTGTGAAATTCGAATAGCTAATTGATCAAGAACATCTTTCGTTAATTAATATGTGATAAGGCTGATTAGGAGGGTTCAAGAACTCAAATTAATTCTGGAAAATATGGGCAAGAATTAAGAAAAAAAATAGCCTCCTTTCTTGTACATAGGCGCACACACCACCACCCATGGTGGTGAAATTCAAGGCTAATTTAAAAATAATTTAAAAATCCATTAAAAATATAGAAAAATACCTTTAGAATATTTAAAATTACTCTAAATTCTAGATTTTGAAATTTGGGCTTTTAATTGACAAGATTAATCAAGAAATTAAAGAAAAAAATAGATCTTACACAAGCTACTTGAGAGAAACGATAATGACACTTTCTTGGCAATATTCGGGATAGATCTTAGAGTTCAAGATTTCATACATGGGACTAAATTCAATGAGGAAAAATGATAGCGATGTGGTGGAGAATATGTCAACAAATCTTGAGCCAAAAAGAAAAAGAAAGAGATGATCAAAACTAGGTGTAAGCGACGACAATAATGGAGAAAGAAGAAAAAAAATTAAAGATCAAGGAGGATAGGAGAGGGGAGGAACGGCTAGGGTGAGTAAAAATTGAATAAAGGCTGATTATTTTGTATAAAATTAACATATATTGTAACAACCAGTTTTCAATGATATCGAAACAGTGGTTTCGTGTAACATCTCGATTTCAGGCCTAGTCGGAACAGTAGTTTCGGGACCACCAATCTAAGGTCATAAAAATTATTTTAATATTATTTTGAGGTCTACGGCATGATAAAATGATTGTGTAAAATTTTTGTTAAGAAATTTTACCATTTGAATGCTTAATTTGTGAAAAAGGACCAAATCACATAAAATGCGAAAGTTGTGTTCCATTAGCTAAAGGTGTTAAATAGCTATCGAACTTAAAATTTGAGGTCATTAATGAGTAGTTAGGCCATTATATATGTGTATGGCTGTACATGAAGTGTAATAAATGAAAAGTCAAAAAGTAAAAAATGGAGTATGGGTTGGTATTTGATGACAAAAACAAAAACTAATAAAATAAAAACCAAATGGTCATCTTCTTCTCCATATTTTTCCACTGAAATTTTAGGGATAAAAACCCCATGCAAGCTTGAAATTTTCAACACAACAAACCCTCCACATGTAAGTCATTTTGGTGATAGTTTTTGATTTTTTTGAGATCCTTGAAGCATAATATAACTAATTCTACCATTATTTTGAGCTAGGGTTTATGTTAAAAAATTTACCCATGTGTTTCATGCATGTATTTTGATAATTAATGGAGAATATGGAAGTTTGGTGTTCGATGAACATATTTTTCTAAGCGATTTTTCGTGAAAACACCTAAAAAGGGCTTGTTTGTAAAACATGTAAAAATAGGTGTTAAAAAAGATGGATTATGAATCAGCTATACTTGGGTAACAAAGAAATTCATCATATTTCATTTTACAAGCCTAAGGGCTAAATTGTAATTATGTGAAAGTTTAGGGGAAAAACTATAATTTTGCCAAAATATGATTTATGGCTGTTTTGAATAATGTGGTAATTAAACAAGTGAAATTTTCTATTATAGATCAAGAAAAATGGAGTCCGGGCGTCGACCGGGGAAAGAGCAAGATCTTGGACTAAATCGAATTAGTTGCCCATATTTGTACCGAGGTAAGTTTGTGTGTAATTGGCGTAACATCCTATTATGTATTTAACATTTAATGTTGCATGAATTGTTTATTTTTCTTTGTGAGTATTATTGATATTGTCCGATAAAGAATTGAGGTGATGAAAGCTGGTTGAACCTTAGGAATACTTAAGGTACAAATATCACGACATTCGGGTTAACAAGATCCCGTATAAGACCATATCTGGGATATGGCATCGGTATCGATATGTGTTATCCTGTAAGACCATATCTGGGGTATGGCGTTGATATGAGATCCCATGTAAGACCATGTCTGGGACATGGCATTGGCATCGAGTGGTGATCTCATGTAAGACCATATTTGGGATATGACGTTGGCATCTTATTATGTGAGCGGGGTCTATCGGGTATCTGTTAGTATTCCAAATGGTTCAACGGGCAGCCCGAGGATGTGTCAGAGAAATGACGAGGTAGAATCATGTTGAAAGAGTACAAGGATGTACGCTAAGCTCGTAGTATTGAGATTACTAAATGATAAAACTTTGGTAAGAGGAGAGTAAAGAAATTATGATATTGAGAATGAGACGAGTCAAGCTATGTTATGTATGTGAATGGAAATGAATATTCTTATTACTTATTAATTACATACAAGCTTACTAAGCTTTATGCTTACCCTCTCTCTTTTCCATTTTCTTATAGTATAGTCAAGCTAGCTCGGGAATCAGAATACGTCGGAGGCACGTTCACACTATCAATTGGATTATTTGGGTATAGTTAATCTCAACGTTTTGAGTATGGCATGTAGAGGGACTTGGTCTTTTTGTTATATGTCATATTGGTTTAGCCAAATGTGTTGGCTTATGATGATAGTTGATTTATTTTGTGTATGGCCATGAGATATGGCTTAAAATGAATATTAGGTTGTAAATCTATTCATCTATGTATGTATGTGCCAATTCCATTATGATATGGCCTATGGTTATTGATGATTGAATATGGAGGAATGTCATGTGTGTGTATAAAATGTTATGAAAACGCATGTATGCAAGTCTAAGAAATATTACTTTTTTGTTTACGTGTGTTTGAACAAATAAGGATGGCATTTGGCTTGGAAAATAGCCTTGTCCACACGGGTAGACACACGGGCGTGTGTCTAGACCGTGTGTGACACACAATATACCCCACGGGCGTGTGCCCAGGCCGTGTGAAGTCTGCAACTGAATTTGGAATTTAATTTGCCATACGGCCTAAAGACATGGGCGTGTGCCCTGGCCGTGTGACCTTAATTGGTTGATGACATCATAGTTAGAAAGTTACAGGAGCTGAAGGCACAGTCATGTCCCAAGCCACAAGGGCGTGTGTGTCCACACGGCCTACCTACACTGGCGTATGACTCTCCAAAACATGAAAATTTTCTAAGTGTTGTAAAAGCTCCAAAAATTTTCGGTTGAGTCCCACATCTTTCCTAATGTATGTTTTGGGCCTTGTAGGCTCGTATAGGGGATGTTAAGTATATGTTTGAATGACCTTAATTGGAACAAAATTCTATGGTCCGATTTTTAGGTATTTGATTGCATTCAAGTATAGTAATGCCTCGTACCCTGTTCCGGCATTGAGTACGGGTAAGGGGTGTTACATTTCAGGATAAAAAATTTGACGAATAAATTTTTATTTTATTATTTTATTATTATTTTAATGTTTATGGGATATTAGTAAGGTCATATTAAAATTTCATTAAGAAATTTTAATGTTTGCATGATTAATTAAGTGAAAAGGACTAAATTGTAAAAAGTGGAGTTCTATTAGTTAAAAACGGCTAAAAGACTATGGAAAGGAAATCTAAGGGAATTAAATGGTAAATAAACCATTTAAATAAGACAGTGAATATGCATGGCATGGTTTTGATGAAATTATTAAAGTTTTTAAAGGTTAAAATGGTAATTAGGTAATTAAGGTTAAAACAAAAGAAAAGAAATTAGTATCATCTTCTTTAGTTTGTTTCTCCACTGAAATTAAGGATAGGAAACTCCATATTTGAAGTTTTAAGGTTCGGTCAAGCTTCTTTGCTTGCATGGTATGGTTTACAACCCCGTTTTTAATGATTTCTATGTTTTTGAAGTAGTTTAGCTTAATTTAGCTAGTTTAAAGATTTAATGTTATACCATGAATGTTCTTGAGTGGCTCTTATTGTTAAATGCTAGATTATAAACCTTTGTTGATAAATAAATAAGTTTTACAAAATGATTTTTGATGAATTTTGGAAATTAGGAACTAAATTGTTAAAGGTATGAATTCTAGGGTTTTAATGTAAAATGGTGATAAACATGAGTTGTTTCAAAGTCCCTTGCATGTTTGGTTAACATGGATTTTGATTAAAATGGCTAGATTTTAAGTTATTAGTCTAAAGACTAAATTGTAAAAAGTTAAAATGTTAGGGGTAAAATAGTAATTTTACATAAGTATTAAATGGATTGTAATTATCTATTTAGCTCAAGAAAGACCACGTACGGACCTAGATTAAGGCAAAACAAAAGCTTTGAAATAGTTCAATTTAACTTTTACGCCCTAATAGTTAAGGTAAGTTCGTATGGACAGTTATCATATTAATTCTATTTAAATTACATGTAATTGTGTTACTTATAATGTTAATTGAACGATCAATGCTATGATGGTTATCGAGTCCTTGTTGAACCTTAGGAATTTGTAGGATACAAATGACATGTCTTAGGGATTTCATGTTTCAGGTGTTGGTCTTGAATGTCTTATCGATGACTGAGGACCTGCATTTGTTGTGGATATTCCACAGCTCGTGTGAGTAGCATCGTGTAGCTTACATTCCAACCCACAGCTCATGTGAGTAGGCCTATTTCACAGCTCATGTGAACAATTATGTAAAGGAAAGGTTACGATTATGTAAAGGCACATTTCGTGTGAGCTTTCCCGAGTATCCGATGTAATTTTTGATGGTTCAACGGGAGTGAAAAGGAAATGAAATGGTAAGTGTTCAAATGATATGTATCATGAACTTATGAAAAAGAAATGGTGATCTAGATGATGAGAATACATGTGTAAATTACTTGTTATGGATGAATTCATTTAAACCATGTACAAATGTACTAACTTGTGAAGTTTGTGATGTTGTATAGGCATTATGCCAAGCTTATGCATTAGTTGGTATTACATTTATGCTATTTACATTATGCAAATGAAATGGTAAGTTGTGTTTAAGTTATACGAGCTTACTAAGCATTAATTGCTTATGTAGTTTTTTTCCTATGTTTTATAGATTATTGGAAGCTCGATCGTTTTGGAAACTTGTCAGAGATCCATCACACTATCCAGTATAAATATCGATAGTTTTTGAATGTTTTGTCCAAGGTTATAATGGCATGTATAGGTGGACTTGTAATGGTATTTAGTTGAATGTTTAGTTGATGATTTGGTATGTATAATTTGTTGAAGTTAGCTTGGTTGGTACCATTTGATATCTTGCTAGATTGTGTCATTTTGGTTAACTTACGATGCATGTTTTGAATAACTTCTATGGTATATTTGAAATGGTATGGTAATGGTCAAGTTGTGGCATGTTTGGTAAGTTTTGAACTAGAATTGAATGATTAAAATGTGGTAAAATTTGCATGTTTAGGTAAGTGGTGATGAATGCATTTGAGGTGCCTTTGAATGGCTGATTGGTTAGTTGTGTTAGGACTTTGAAATGGTATTTTGATGTATGTTTAGGTTCTTTTAATGTATGCGTGAATGGTTTGAGAAGTTAAGCATGATATGGTATGAAAATGGTTTGATTCTAGGTGAATTTTAGGTCCACACAGCCTGAGACACGGGCATGTGACTTAGCCGTGTGTGGCACACAGCCTAGCGACATAGCCGTGTGTCATTTGGGAGTTCCTTTGTATGCAAGTCAGTGAGTTACATGGCCTAACACACGGCCCTACACACGGGCATGTGGGGCAACTCAGAGAGTTACATGGCCTGGCGCATGAGCATGTGACATGGCCGTGTGACCCTACTCAGAGAGTTACACAAGTGAGGACACAAGCTGAAACATGGCCTTGTGCCACTAATTTTAAGGTTACACAGCCTAAGACACGGGCTTGTGTCTCAGCCGTGTGAGGCACACGGCCATGTGACACCAATTTCTAAAATTTTTTAACTTTTTCCTAAACTTTCCAAATGATTTCAAATTGGTCCCAAATCGTTTCTAAGTTATTTCTAGGGCCTCGAGGGCTCGATTCAAGGACAGTATGTATATGTATGATTAGTTTATGATATGTTCATGTTATTGAATGAAATTATGTTTAAATGTTTTGATTGTATAGTAATGCTCCGTAACCCTATTCTAGCGACGGGTACGGGTTAGGGGTGTTACATTTATACCTAGGTTTACAAGGGTATTCATGGCACACACATTAAAAACATGGGAATTTGTAAAAAAAAACATAGTTATTTTACATAAGAAAATATTCGAACTTGGGACCTTAATTTAATTTCCATGCCTTTGCATTTATCAATTAACCACTAAACTATTTCCTTATTTTTGAAAAAATTTTGCAATATTTATTCTAAAAACAAGGCATGTCACATCCTAGGATTAGAGGCAAAACTAGCAAAATAATAAAAATGATAAGAGAGAAGGGATTTGAATTTCGGTTTCAAGGAATGTTTCACTAACACTTATCTAACAAACCAATACCTCATTTATTCCTAAAAATGCATAAATAATCTCAAAAATTAGGGCATGACCACACTCTCTCGATTCCCAAACCCGATTCTACTAACCCCCAATTTTTGGGAAGTTATAAAACTTGTATTAAAAGGTATTTTTAGGTACACACGACCTGGCACACAACCGTGTGCCATGCACGACATATGGCACGACTGTGTGATTTTTGTGTTTTGAGTGATTTTTTGCACACACTACCACAGTCTGTTACACGATCTAGCGACACGACCATGTGACATCTTTTGAATATTTACACTTTTGACCCATACGACATCTGTGAGTTACACAGTTTGTTCGCATGGCTGTGTGACTCCAAACCTACACGGGCTTAGGCTGTTACACAAATTGTCCACATGGCTATGTGATCCACCCCACATGGCCTTAGCTTTCTACACGGTCAGGTGACACGGTCGTGTGACTCCTATTTACAAATTTTTCTTATATATATATTTTTTTGTTTCAAATTGATCTCTGTTTGATATCAGGTTGGTTTTAAGCTTTCGTAAGCTCGATATAAACTCAAAATTGATTGAATTACATGTTATACTTTTTCATATATGATGTAATGATATTTAATTGAGATTTTTATTAATAAATTACAAGTAATTGATTTGCAAATTGTTTGTAACATCCTATTACTCGAGTTTGGCAATTTTGGCAACCGGACTGAGTAAGGGGTGTTACAAAGAATTCCATTAACTTATCTAATAATGTATGTAACAACTTTTAAATATTACTTCTTAAGGCTTAGATTGATGCTTGGCATACATACCTACACTATAGTACAAATTTGGCTTACTTGTAGTGAGATAACAAAAAAACTACCTATCAATATGGTAGTTGGTAGAGTCAATTGCAACTCCTACTAAATTTGTGCTTTGTTTTATGAACTCCCATTGGTGTCTTCTCTACCTTTGGTATCTCAAAACCAAAATTCTTAACCAAGTTATAAACATACTTTTCTTGGGATAGAAATGTTTCATCTTGAAGCTGCTTGATCTAGAAACCCAAGAAATAAGATTATTCTTCTATTGTACTCATTTCAAATTCAAGTTGCATCATTATAAAAAAAGGTTTCTTTAGCTTGATGGGATGTTAAGCCTAATATAATATTGTCTACATATATATATATTTGCAACAATCATTTCAGTATTCTTTTTTTTATAACCATAGTTTTATCTACATTGCCCCCATGTAAACTTACTATAATAGAAACTTCGAAAGCCTCTCGGACTATGCCCTTAGTGCTCGCTTCAGGCCGTACAAGACTTTAATAAGCTTATAAACAAGGTTGGGATGTTCCAAATCTTCAAAACCTTTACGTTGCTCAACAAAGACTGCTCCATGTGCAAAATTCTCATCAAAGTAATCTTCCTCCACTTGAGCACACCCATACGTTTAAGCTTAAATTTATTCCTTTTAATATTGCCATGTTTATTTATTTTACTATTAAAAATTCACTTTGTCCTAATCACATGCCACCTTCTAGTATGGGAACTAATTGTCATATGCCATTCTTCTTGAATGGGTTCAATTATTCTTACATGTCCTAAATCCAATGTTCATCTTTAAGAGTTTCGCCCACTTTATATGGATTAATGAGGGATGTGTAATAAGCTATCCTAACCATGTCATATTAGTTTGGTCTAGTCTCATCCTTGGTCTTTATGCGACTATCAAAACCACCAATAACATCATCAAAAGAGTAATTTTTACATACCTTGAAGGATAGTTGAGGCTAAGATAGTTCATCCACATGTTGACTTCCATTGTCATTCGATTCAATTGCTTATTCTATTGCAACTTTTTCTGCAATTGTCTCTATTAGTTAATCGTCAGGATATTCATTTGTTGAGGGGTTTACTGGTTCGTTTCTAACCACCATAGAACTCCATCACAAATTCAATGCATTTTCTATAAATTTTATAAGCCTTTTTATTTGTGGAATAACCAAGGAATATGCATTTAGCCTTTATTATTGCGAGCCTCAAAATTCCCTTTTGTACTCTTTGTTTAAAATTATGTAGCATACACTCCTAAATACATGAAAGTACCCAAGGTTTGCTTTCTTTTTCCCAAATCTCATAAGATTTCATCATAGTCTTTTTTACCTCAACAAAGATAAATTAATTACATGGAAAGTTTTATTAACAACTTTTACTCAGGACATCTGAGAAATCCCATTGCCATTTAAAATGACTCAAGCTATATTCCAAATGATCCTATTCTTCTTCTCAACAATTCCATTCTACTATATATTTTTTGGAGTGAAAAAAATCTTGTTGAATGCCTACTTCATTACAAAAATCTTCTTAATGAGCTACCATTTTTCATTCATTAATTTCTTGCATAATTTCTTAAAGGAATCAAATGTGTTATATTCTTTACACAACCCAAGTATACTTAGAATAACCATCTACACATACAAGCATATAAATATTTACCCCCAAGTTCTTGATATGCAATAGCTCCGTCAAATTCATGTGCAAAAGTTTTAAAGGGTTAGTTTTTTGAATAAGTTGTAATTAAGGATGTAACTCATGTTGTTGTCTACCTTTCAAGCACTTACCTTACAACTTGGGTAATACTCTCCTGAATTTGGTAGTCCATACCTTACTAGTATTTACAAACCTTTGAAGTGTATGTGGCAAAAGCCTATTGTGCCATAACTTCATCTTTGAAAATTTGTCTCCATTGTGAGTGAATGGTTCCACTAGCCTATAAAAAAATTTCAAATGTCCTTACACCCTTCAAAATTAGTTCATTTTACTTTTTAGTCACCTTATAGCTATCTTTGGTAAAGTTTACTAACTTGTCCTGATCTTTGGTAAATCAGGGTGGCTTTCAAGCCCTTACCAAGGAACAAATTCTGGAGTTCAAGCATCCATTTATCATAACAAAAAAGTATTATACCTTCTGGTTTTCTTGAAACTCTTTTAGATGTCTCTACTTCTAGTCATATGCTTGGAATATTTGCTACCAAAATATTAAATATGCTTTATGGATGCTTTAAAAGATACGTGAACAACCAAAAAACACTTTTGGTATTTTCTTCTTCAGAATTTTTTTTATTATGTTTTCTATCAATTGTAACGCTAGTTGCAACTATAGATTAACTAACTACTTTCTTCTAAGATCTTTTAGTAGTTTGTAACATTTGGACCTAATATTTCTTGTAAATCTACAATAATGGCACATTACTTTTCCTAGTGTGAACAACTTTGATCTTCTTGGAGCTTTCAGGTTTGTTAGCATTCTTCTTGACTTTCATAAAGACTATTGAGGTTACTATTTCATCACATGTGTCAACATACACCAAGCCTCCATGACCAGGTTTCCTTTTTGCAACAACAAGATTCCATCCAACTTCTTTTGTAACTTTTCGACATCTTTTTTAAAATAAATTGATCTGCAATCAACTTCTTCACAATCTTCACCAAGTTTAGATCCTTTTTGTCAATAAGGAGCCTTTATCTTCAAAATTTTCAAAAGCATTTAGTTTTATTGTTTTATAATAGAATTTACAAGCCTAGACTCACTTATCAAGCATAGCATTCTAGGTATCTATAAAATCTTCAATGGATTCAACACTACTATCACTACTGTTCTCAGAGTCATTTGCAAGTTCAATTACCAACTTAAATGTAAAGGAAACATAATTATTGATATTCTCCTCATCTTCATCTTTCTTATTGGTTGAGTCATCATCACTCCATGTCACAATTAAGGTTTCTTCTTTTTCAACATATTGACACACTCAACTTGTATGTGTTATACCCTCACATTTGTGACATTGTATTATTTTTTCCCTTTTGTGTAAGGATTTCCTCATTGGCTACTTCTTTTCCTCTTTTTTTTTCCTTTATTGAAGCTTCAATCTCCTTCATAATTTGTGCTCTTTTTTGATAAAATTTTAAATGTTTTGTTAAAAATTTTAATAAGTAAAGCTAATTGCTTTTACATATCTTCAGTGGTAGCTTCTTCATTGATTACAACTAAAGAAGCAACTTGCAAAGTAATGTTCTTTTTTGTCTTTACTTTTCTCCTTTTGGCATCTTTCAAATTCATCTCAAATTTTTTTTATGGACACAATCAACTAATCAATGCTCATCATGTGATGTTCGTAGCCTCCTCTATGGTTATCACCTTGATTAAGAAATGTCTTGAGAGAGATATTAAGAAATTATGCACCAACTTAGCATTTGAGTACTCTTCTACAATAGAAAATGCTTGGTTAGAGATATCATATAATTTAGTATGAAAATCATATAAAGTTTCATCTTCTTGTATTATTAGATTCACAATCTAATTGTTGACATCTAGAGTTTGGATTATTTCACACTTGTAGTTCCCTCATTTTTTTTTTCAAGAATAGTCCAAGCCTCACGAGCATTGGTGTATTTTGAGATTCTCTTGAATTCCTAGGGATCTATGAAAGTTTTCAAGAGAGCTTTTAATAAAACTGTTCTCTATTATTAACTAAAGAACTGAACTTAAATAGAGAAAAGAGTCCTAATCCTAATTGGGAAGATAGTTCCCTTATTCTAATAAACTACTAAAACATAAAAGAAAATAGTTCCCTTATTCTAATAAACTACTAAAAGATAAAATAAAAATATTCCTAGAATATGAATAAAACTTATCTACCTAAATAAGATTTATCTACCTAAATAAATTTAAAATATATACATATTTCAACACCCTCCCTCAAGTTGATGCATATATATCAATCATGCCCAACTTCCTTACAAGAAAATCAAAGCTTGTCTTAGAGAGTCCTTTGGTAAGTATGTCAGCAGTCTGTTGTTTTGAAGGAACAAATGGCATGCACACTTGGCCTTCTTCAATCTTCTCCTTGATAAAGTGTCTATCAATCTCAACATGTTTAGTTTTGTCTTGTTGGACTGGGTTGTGAGCAATACTAGTGGCAGCTTTACTATCGCTGTACAACTTTATTGGTGAAGTTATTGGTTTCCTCAGCTCTTTCATAATTCTTTTTAACCACATTAATTCACAAATTCCTTAAGCCATTGATCTAAACTCAGCCTCTACACTACTTCTTGCTACAACACTTTGTTTTTTGCTTTGCCAAGTCACAAGGTTTCCCCAAAAAAATGTATAGTATCCTGATGTAGATCTTCTATCTGTTATTGAGCCTGCCCAATTTGCATCTATATAAGCTTCAATTCCTCTTTGTTTGGATTTCTTGAAGAATAAGCCCTTTCCAGGTGAACTCTTCAAGTATCTTAGAATTCAAAACACTGCTTCTTCATGTTCCTCCATTGGGGAGTACATAAATTGACTCACTAAGCTCACTGCAAAAGCTAGGTCTGGCCTTGTATGTGATAAGTAAATTAACTTACCAACTAATCTTTGGTACTGACCTTTATCAACTAATCAACCTTCTTTATTTCCATATTTTACATTTGGATCAATTGTTGTGTTAGCTGGGCGACAACCACTCATCCCAGCCTCTTTTAAAAGATCAATAACATATTTTTTCTGATAGACCACAAAACCCTTCATTGATCGAGCAACTTCCATTCCAAGAAAGTATTTCAAAGGACCCAAGTCTTTGATCTCAAACTCCAATGCTAGATGCTCCTTGAGATGCCTTATTTCATCCACATCATCTCCTGTAAGAATGATATCATCGACAAAAACTATAATAACTGCTATTCTACCTTTTTGTGAATGTCGATAGAACATTGTGTGATCAGCTTGCCCTTGTGAGTAACCTTGTTTTTAACAACTTGAGTAAATCATTCAAACCAAGCTCGAGGAGACTGCTTTAGACCATACAAAGATTTCTTGAGTTTACATACTCGAGTTCTAATTTTTTCTTCAAAACCTGAAAGAGGATCCATGTAAACTTCTTCTTCAAGTTTCCCATTTAGGAAAACATTCTTCACATCTAGCTGTTGTAAAGACTAATCAAGATTAACAACAATTGATAAAAGAACTCTAACGGAATTTAATTTGGCCACTTGAGCAAACGTTTCAAGATAATCTATCCCGTATGTTTGAGTGTACCCTTTAGCCACCAACTGGGTTTTGTATCTATCTAAAGATCCATCTGGTTTGAATTTGGTTGTGAACACCCATTTACAGCCCACTGTTTTTTTCCCTACAAGTAATTCTATTTTTCCCATGTACCTGTTTTTTTAAGAGCACACATCTCCTCTAAAATAACCTCCTTCCACTTAGGAACCTGTAAAACATCTTTCACATTTTTGGGTATTTTTGCAGTATCGAGACACGAAACAAAGGTTGAGAATGTCGAAGACAAGACTTTAGAGGATACAAAGTTAGACATGGAATATTTTACAATATTTCTAACACCTTTTCTTTTGGCAATTGGAATATCTAAATCAGAAAAATCATTGGCTGGATTATGAGCATTACCTGGACTTTTGACAGGATCTTGTAGGTCGGATTCTTGGTGATGAATCTAGTGGATTCCACTTTCTTAATTTTGATTTCTTCTTTAGTAAACAATTAACTCCTTTGTCTGTTCTTTATTCTCATGATTAGACTCTACACCTTCATACTCCTTTTCATTAACATTAACATTATTAATTTCTATGTTAATCATAAATTCACCTTCCCTATTATTAGAATCCCTATGTTGTATATTTCTAGTCTTTTCTTGATCAATTATAGAATCTTCCTTAGTATAATTCCCTCCCTGAAGATTAGAATCAAAATAAGATTGCGTGTCATTAAATGTGACATCCATGGTAACAATAATCTTACTATCAATTGGATCATAACATTTATAACCCTTTTTATTAGAAGCGTAACCAACAAAGACATTTTTTTTTGCTCTAAGATCTAGTTTACCTTGGTTGTTAAGATGAACAAAAACACTACACCTAAAAACTCGGAGGGATAAATCTATGATCAATTTAGAGTTAGGAAAGTTATCTTTAAAGAGACAAAAATGAGTTCTATAATTTAGAGTTTTTCTGGGCATTCTATTAATAAGATATGTAGTTGTTAACAAAGATAACGTGGTACCTGACTAGTGAACATCAAGGCTCTAGTTACTTCCAAAAGATGTCGATTTTTTCTTTCTGCAATCCCATTTTGTTATTGTGTATTTGTACAAGAACTTTGGTGGACTATTCCATGTTTGGTTAAGAAAACACTTAATTGGTCGCTAAAAAATTCCCTACCATTATCAGTCTGAAATACTTCTATTTTCACACCAAATTGTGTTTTCACTATAGTATAAAAGGACTGAAACACATTTTTAACTTCAGATTTAATCTTTTAATAAAAACACCCAACAAATACGAATATGATCATCAATAAATGTGACAAACCAACGTTTTCCCGAAAAAGTGGAGACTCTTGAAGGTCCCCAAACATCACTATGAATTAACGAAAAAGGTTTGGAGGCCTTATATTTTTGAGATGGAAAGAATGATCGGTGATGTTTAGCCAATTCACAAAATTCACAATGATATGAATAAGGACTTTTATTTTTAAATAGATTAGGTAACAAATATCTTAAATAGTAAAATGTCCAAGCCTATAATACCAAATCATAACCTTATCAAAATCAGAACCAGAATTTAAACATAAAGTAGTTGTTAGTTGACTTAGATGGTAGTCTTCAAGAAAGTAAATTCCACCAAATTCTTTAGCATTGCCAATCATCGTCCCCGAGACCATGTCCTGAAACTTACACATAGAGGAGTCAAATATAACATGACAATTTAAGGACTGGGATAATTTACTGACCAATATGAGATTACAAGCTAGATTTGGCACATGTAAAACATCTTGTAAAACCAAGGAAGATGAAATTTTAACAGTGCCTTTCCCGGCTATTGCCGAGAAGGACCCATCTGCTACTTTGATCTTTTTGTTTCCTGCGCAAGGTGTGTAAGTTGAAAAAAGAAAATGACTACTAGCCATGTGATCACTAGCTCCAGAATCAACGATCCATTTGTTTGTTTTACAAGGCTTGACACTGAAAAAAATAGAAAAATCAGTACCTGATTGGGCAAAAGAGGAAGAAGGATTATTGGATGAGTTAGGAATAGAAGAATTTATTCGAAATTGTGGTGATTGAAAAAACTTGTGTAGATGCTCTAATTGTTCCTTAGTGAATGGAGACCCTTCCAGAAAACTTTAGCCCTCATAATTTCCATTAGTTGTTTGAAAAGCTCTGCTATCTCCTAATTGTGAACCACAACCATTGCCACTCTTTTTCCTTCCATTTGTCAGTTTTCCATGGAGCTTCCAACACGTTTCTCGAGTGTGCCAATATTTTTTACAGTGATCGCACCAAGGTTTTTTCTTTTTTCCACTATCATCATTATTTTTAATAGTTACAAGAGCAGAATTATCATCATTGGCTTCAAACCCTAGCTTTAACATTACTTTTCTCCTTGTCTCCTCTTTTTTAACCTCAGAATAAATCTCGCTAAGTTTTGGAAGCATTTTTTTCCTAGGATCCGAGATCTCACTTCATAAAATTCTTTATTTATACCAGCTAGAAATAAATAAGCTCTTTCATTCTCTTCTTTTTTCATAGCTTTTACACCATCTCTAGGACATTCCCATTCATCATTATAACACTGATCCAATTCTTGCCAAAGAGACATCATCTCGTTACAATAAAGAGTAACTTCTTTTTTCCCTTGCCTAGCTTTCCAAAGTTTTATTTTTAACTCAAAAATCTGTGAAGCATTTTTTAAATCTGAATAGGTGTCTTTCACAGCTTCTCAAACATCTTTACCCGTTGGGAGAAAAAGAAAAGGTTTACCTACGGATGCTTCCATGGAATTAATAAGCCACACAATTATCATAGAATTTTCTGACCTCCACTTGCTCATCTTTGGATAACCTACCTGTGGTTGCTCGACTTCTCCATTTAAATGACCTAGCTTGCCGCGCCCATCAATTGCTAATTTTACGGACTATGACCATTCCAGATAATTCTTGCCATTCAACTTGTGAGATGTCAGTTGAAAAGAAAGGTGAGAGGCTTCTGTCCCTTGAGTTATTGTACTCTCAGTAGTTGTTTCAACGGTAGAACTTTCTTCCTCTGTTTGATTGCTGGACCTCTTATCTCCAGTGAAGGCTATTTTAACCATGATGTTACTAGAGATTTAACCTAACTCAGATGCCATGAAAGTTTTCAAGAGAGCTTTTAATAAAACTGTTCTCTATTATTAACTAAAGAACTGAACTTAAATAGAGAAAATGGTCATAATCCTAATTGGGAAGATAGTTCTCTTATTCTAATAAACTACTAAAACATAAAAGAAAATAGTTCCCTTACTCTAATAAACTACTAAAAGATAAAATAAAAATATTCCTAGAATATGAATAAAACTTATCTACCTAAATAAGATTTATCTACCTAAATAAATTTAAAATATATACATATTCCTAGAATATATACTATTAAAAATTACATTTTAAGATCCTTAGTGGTCCAAGTATTATTTGGTTTAAGAGCACTGACACCATTAACAATATCAAGTAGTGGTTCCTAACCTGTAAGAACAACTCTCTACACTCTCTTGCCTATTGACTTGATAAATGCCCTTATATATATTTTTCAATAGGTGTAATATGAGCCAATGAGCATGGGTGTCTTGGAGATCGTGTTTCCTTCCATGTTTTAGAAAATCAAAAGCAATATCATAACCAAATTCGTTGGTATCTAGCTCTAATATCAATTGAAAGTGTTGAGTTGTGGATTTAGTTGTTATTTAAGTTGTAACTAATTGAACAATTAAAGACTGAGAATGTAAATAGGGACCATAGTAAATTGATTATGCAATTCGGATCCAATTTTACGTGTGTCAGCTTTGCTACAGAGTATCCACTATAATATCAATAGTACAATAAATGATTTAAGCTCTACCTCACTCATACTAATTATAACCTCACTCCTGTACAATTATAAAAGATTTAACTCTCTCACTAGTACTTTCCCTTGTGAAAGCTTAGTCCAAATTGATAGAACAATTTCTTTACAACATAAAAACACTTGCAAATGTTTAGAGTAAAAAATAAAGTAAGTTCTTTAATTTTCACACACAAAACGTAAAAAGTCTCTTTTATATAAGCATTTTGTAGACTTGTAAACCAAACTAGTGTAATTAGAATTAACCAATGTGATTTCGTCTCAATCAAAATTTTCATTATGGAATGAGATAAAGTAAAGATCCCTTACAATTGAACTTTTTTGATTGCATATCTTTATAAATAAAGTTAGCCAATCACATTAGATTACTTTGAATTGTACGTGGTTGACTGAATTTCTTCCTCAGTATTAATCATGAAATTTGCTACATGAGATTCCTTAAAAAGATGCACAAAAAGAAACGCTTTAATTCAGTCAATTATGCAAACAAAATAAACAAATTATAACTTGTTCAGTTGCAATGTGAATTGATACTAAATATTGCAATTGGCAGCATCAATAAGTTTTTTTTTTTGTATATTTGGAAACATCATTTATCTATTGTTAGAGTTGTGTGACCCAAATTCCTATTAACTAATATAAGAGATTGCTTGCAAGTTAAGTTAAACAAAATATATTTTCTTTCTACAAGATTTAGTATTTATTAGTATAATATATTAAGCATTTATTAGCATAATTTATTTGACATATAAATTTAGCTTATAAATAAGCTCTTTTACAACATTAGAAAACACACCCATTAAAAGATTATAACTCATAACACTTTTAGAGAATTTTGTGATTACGTTTTGAGGGTTTTTTTTTCGGGTTTTGAGATTTAATTTTTATCTCCATCTTTTGTACTATTCGTTCTTTTGCCATTATATTAAAATTATCTTTATCCGTAGTTTTTTATTCTCTTTGGAGGAATTTTTTCACGTTAAATTTGTGTGTTTAATTTTTCAATTTCTTCCACTATTTTTATTAGTTTGTTGCTTAATTGGGTAGATTCCAATCGTTATACTCATGTTTGGATATAAGTTAGGTACCATAGTCGAATTTTAATGCTTCGAGAACAATAAAAGGTTGAGGCAACATAGGTAGATTGCATACATGTCATCCGAGTGGGGGACAATAATAGTGGGGGGGAGAGACCTGGCCACAGATGCAGCTTTCTATACAACAGTCAGCAATTTAGCTACTTGACTACTTGGCTAAGACAAGGAAATCCCATTATCATACCAATGACCCTAGAGTAGAGCTGATCATGGGCTGGGCGGCCCAGCCCGGCCCGAAGGCCCGCCCGAAAAATGGGAGAGTTTGGGTAAAAATATAGGCCCGAAAAATGGGCTTAGGCAAAAAAACGAGGCCCGTTTAGAAAACAGGCTAGGCCTCGGGTAAGGGTTTTTTGGCCCGAGCCCGGCCCGAATTATATATTAATATATATATTATTTTTAATTATTTTAAATTTTTAATATAACTATTTTTTATTATATTTTTAATTTGTGTATTGTTTTAAGAATTGTTTTAGTATTATTTTTATTTGTTTTAATATTTGTTTTTATGTTTTTAAATATATTTGATTTATTATATTTTTAAACTTTTTTTATTTAATGAAATAAAAAAAATTTAATATGGGCCGGGCCGGGCCGGGCTCGGACTTAGTAATTTTATTTCGAGCCGGGCTTGGGCAAAATTTTAGGCCCATATTTCGGGCCGGGCCGGGCCCGAGTCTAATAGATGGGCCTGAAAATTTATATGGGCTCGGCCCAAACCCGGCCCGGTCCGGCCCATGATCACCTCTACCCTAGAGCTGCTTGAGAGAGTTTTTTTTTTTTTTTCAGCAGATGCCATTATTGTAGGATGGCACAATATGAGCCTCAAAAACAGCATTAAATTAGCAATACTAGGGAACAGTGACGGTCACATGATCTTAACACAGAATATGAAAGCGACCAAGATGCAAAGTTTTCAACCACTCAATTTTCTTCCATAGATTACATAAGAAACCACTAAAACAGCATTACCGGGACTACGTAATACTGTTCTTTGCACAATCAGGAAAGTTAGCCACATACTTGAGGATGCTAGCCAAGTTATTTATCTGTTCCTAGTGCCCCACGCGAACATGAACTCAGTCCCATCGAGTGTTTGGAAATGGCTCTTAGGTTCCACAAATATCTAGCACCTGTTCAAGTTGGACATATGCAGCTGAATCCATCTGCAATTCAATGAAAAAAAACAAAGAGAGACATAAAAACAGCTACCCAATATACATGGATGGGCAATTGGACACTTTGTTGTCATAGCCTCATAGGTGTTCCATATTAGTAAGATCTGAGGGTTAGGGTCCTACATTTATCTTTCTCTAATATCAAAAGAGTTCCAACGAAATTCTTATACTAAAGGCAGTATCTAAATCTAAGGCCTAACAAGCTAACAGCTATGGAATTCTTTATGTGAAGGGCCTGTGTCCATCCTTGAAAAAGGCTTCAAGAGATGGCCTTGTAAAATGCAACTAAATCTAGGGGCAAATCTGGTAAAATACTTCCTTCGTCTGAAATATCCCCTACGTTGTCGTTTCTAGGTGACGGTGTAGGCCGAGGAAAAAAATTTAAAATCCCTTCTTTTTTTCTTTGGTTTCTAGCTGTTTCGAAGTACAAAAATTTCTCCAATTTCCTCACAAATTTTCATTTCTATTTTGAGAGATTTAATTTAACATCATGTAAGTAAATTTCTTGTTTTTTTTTTCTTCAATTTAACTAAATCATAATCAAAATCGAATCTTTAATTTTTTTTTTTAAAATCCCTCAACAGGAAACATTCAGTAAATCGGCCTCCAACCCCTGATGGTGCAGAAGATCAAGGGAATGAACCCATCCTTCAAGAAATTATTAATATCAAGGTTCTTTTCCCTTCTTTTTATTATTTCATATTTTCTTTTTTCTTTTTTTTTTGGGGGGGGGTGGGGAGGTTCTTATTTATTTACTATGATTTAATTGAATTTGGTAGTTAATTGAAAGCGGGGAAAAAGAGAGATTAATGGAAATGTTAAGAGAAAGACTTATAGAATGTGGATGGAAGGATGAGATGAAAGCTCTTTGCAGGTTTTTTTTCTTTTCCCCACTATTTTTACTGTCTCCTTTGTATCCAGTTATTGTTTAAACTTTGAACTGCCTTGCTTCAAATATTAATTTGTGTATTTATCTGCAATTGATCTTCTTTCTAATCGTTTAACCTATCATTTTTTGTGTTGGCTTAGTTATAATTAATCTAAGGATTAAAATTCATAGTATCCGAAAATTAAGAGAATTTTCAAGTTCTTCTTAGATAAGGAAATTAGAATTAAGTCATGGCTTGTTTAATACTTTATAAATAGTTTCTTTTTTTAGAAAAAGTGGATCAAATTAAGTAGTTGATCAATGGGGAAAAAATTTGTCATGGGGTTCTTAAGACTTCACTTGTTGCTTCCTACTTTGTATTGATGTGGAAGTGGATAATCTTAGAGCCAGATTGTGATGCCAGTGCCCGGTCCCAAATATAAGTGATATGCTGAGTTTTTCTTACTTTTATGTTTTCTGTTACGACAATGGCTAAAAGATGTTTAGGATGGTGATGCGTCAAATTGTGTCTAGCGATGTGTTGTGGTGTTTTAGATAATGACTAATCAATGCCGCAATAAGTTTCTTTATAGTTATGTAAAGCTGTATAGCTTTTGTGGGCTATTTATTTTCATGGAAAGAAAACCAGGGGGATGAAGTGCCGTGAGATAGAGAAATTAGTTCTTTATCCAAGAATCGATTTGTTTTGCTTGGCATTTAAGTTGATTGCAACGTATTCAATTTCCTTTTATGCATCATCTCTATGTGAAATCTTTATGATACTTTATAGAAATCTCTTCCATTTTGATGAATGACAGAGCATATGTTAAGAAGAAAGGAAGAAATAATGTCACTGTGGATGACCTTGTTCATTTGATCACCCCAAAAGGCAGAGGTAAGAATTAGTATTTTTTTTTTCCCTCTATTGTTATACTTGCCCTTATCAGCATTCCATAAGTTGAAGCAATGGATCAATTAGAGTAGAGAGAATTAGTTCATACCAAAGAAAGATCCTCGATTTTGTTCTTGGTATATGCTTCCTCATGCTATGATGTTCCACAGTCCTAGCTGGTGGTTGATAATAAATTGGATTATGTCTGATTTACCCATTTTTAAGCTCATGATTTTTGTCTCTTATACTATTTGCATTTTATTTCCTTATCACCACAGTTAAATCATTGTTTATGCAGCTTCTGTCCCAGACTCCGTAAAGGCTGAGCTATTGCAAAGAATTCGTTCTTTTCTCACGTCCGCTGCTCTTTGACCATCACCATGCATTGATTAGCAAAGAGGGGGGAAAGTTAGAGAGCTTTCAACTGTCGCTATATGGACTTCAATGAAGCCTCAATAGGGTTCGTCTTTAGCATCTTGTTGAATGATTACACCAATGGAATGAATAGGGTTTGTAGCCGTGAGGATGTAATTTCATTTAACCATTCTTGCTGTGATAGGATCAACAAATTACAGATGGTTTCGGTTGTCTACAAACATTTCTATTGCTGGGTTTAAGGGAGGAAAACTGTGCATTAGATCAACATATTTGACCTTGTAAATCCTCTGATTGAAGCTATACTTCTTTCCATGATGAGTATCCTCTTTTTAAGCTATTGCTACACAAATGGCAAGTCAAATGAAGTCATGGTTCAATTATTTTAGCTTGTTCTCTTAGGTGATTGGAATGAGAGATTGAACAAACCTTATTTGGAATTTGCATATTTGCATGCACTTAGAACTTCACTTTGAAAATGAGATTGAAGAATAAGACAGGAGAAAGTTCATATTATAAGCACAAAAATAGACATCAAAGCCTTCAGTTGTTGAGGACTTGAACATTACACGTAGTTGCCATTTTCTTTTGACATCTTGCAAATATATCTTTGATAGGATTTTAATTCATAGCATATTAATGCAAAAGTTTTACAATGCATCTTTCACATGACATGAACGCATTTATTCATATGTGGCTAATGCCATTTCCTACTTTTTCCCCAACTGGATTTAACACCCACCACAGCTTGCGCTCTATGGAAAAATCTCCGGAAACGTGCATCACAAACCCTACTGCTACTACATTTGCACTCGGCTAGCATTTTGTTTATGGGGAGCCTGCTTGTTCACAAAGGTCCATTAGATCCAAAGTCTGCAAAAGTATGATATGGAACTCGTGAGCCACGGCTACAAGAATTTGATTAGCGAAAAAAAAGAAAAAGAACTTGCATAAAATAGAACAATTCCGATACCTCAGGAACTGAGAGCTCGAGACGGAACTTGGGACCGTCATAGTGGTGCAAGACTGGCCTAAAAGCATCCTCTTCCAATGCCTTGCATACCTTCCTTATACGGATTCTCACCTATTTATATGGGGGTAAAAAAAACATAAGAATTAAGAGTTAATGGTGTCTTCTATGACAAGGAACAATATGTACAGTTCTAACAAACCATAAACTCTTATCTTTACCTGAGCAGGAAACCTCGACTCGCCTTTACACTTTTTGTCTTCCCAAGCAGTTGGATCAATGTTAGAACCCCCAAAACTTGCTGCCTGTAAATATGGAAGAAAACATCAACAATACAAGAGACGCTAACTGACACTGCCTGATCAACCATTAGACTCAGGTGAACTTACCTCAAAAATACCATGCAATTGATGAGTGGTGTAGTTATAGAGAAACAATGGCAGGCCAGGTGTGATTGCCCGAACAGAGTCCCTGTATCTTGGCGGTAAACCTAGCAAATGAGATAACAGCAGCAAGTAAAAATTCTCAACTACTAAGGTTCATAATATAAACTAATTACGTGACAATTACATTTATGAGAATGGAAGTCTTCAAAAAGAACAACAATTACCAAATAGCTGACGCTTAAGATCTTCTTGCATTGTGTCATTATTGCAAACAAAGATGTATCCACCAAGCACCTCATTTCTAGGGAGTGTCTCGGTGGCAGGCAAAGTCTTGAACCTTTTATCGACAGCATTGTTTGCATTGCTGTTCTCGTTGTTGTTGGAGTTGGTGTTGCTGTTATTATTAATATCTTTGTTGCTATGGTTGTTGCCGCTATATTTGTTGGCAGACAGGTTCCCAATGTTGTGGCTGTTATTTTTCTGGTAAACAGCATCGGTGTTGTAAATACCATTTCGGAAGGTACTTTTGCTTACACTATCTCCGATCTTGGAGTCCAAGTTCAACATATTGAAGTTAAGGTTCTCGAATTTGTTGTCTTCATGGAACCCAAATTTATCCCTTGTCCTTACTTCAGCTGGACCCTTTGAAAGATCGAGATTGTTCATTCGCTCACCCTTTATCCTCGTCTGTTCAGCCAGTTTGGAGGCAACCATCAACCATTTGTGATCCTCTGAGGCTTTAGATTGTCCCCGGAGATCATCTCCTAACTGCCAAAAGCTATTCATGCTTTCCATCTTGCAGATCCTAATAAGAGAGGATAACAGAATTTGAAAAGATTTGTCAATTACAAAACAAGACATAGGAGAAAATTGGAGACAATTAAGTCACCAATTGATAAGCAAATCTTAAGCATCAATGAAGGAGATTCAATTTCTACCAACAGCCACAATAACCCAAAGAAAAGAAAACCAAGAATCAGCACATGAAATCCAAGCAAACGCTGGAAAATTCCCCATTTCCTTTCCCACCATTTTCTCAGCACACAAACAAAGCCCAGAAATCCTAAAACTCTTGAAGTCAACTTCACATGACACAAACAACAACCAAATTTTATCCCAATAAGAACACCCCCCCCCAAAAAAAAAGAAAGAAAAGAAAAGAAAACCCAAAAATATAATCACCTTTAAAACAATACCCAAAAATTCAAAATCATCCATCAATAAAAATCAAACAAATAGTACGGCATTTAACAAAGAACCAAAGAAATAGATGCAGACTTTACCAACTAAGCAAAATACAATTTCAATGTTTAGCATTAAAGATGCAGATTTAAAAGTATTTTAGAAGCTAAGAACTCCAGATTTGGGATCCAAAAGAGAAACAAAGAGAGTCCCTTTTTTTTCTTTCTTTCTTTTTATCTTTTTTACCTTTGCTAGCTGTGAAGTGAAACCCGCAAGACACGGCACAGAGGGGGACAGCGAGAAATTATGTAAGAAGGGATTTTCATTGTATTTATAGAATTATGTGACGAGAATGCCCCTCATTACTTGAGTATTTACTGTCTTTTGCCAGTTTGGTTTTTACCGTTTTTCTTACGAACTTTGTGTCAGTGTCTTAAAATTAAGGAAGTGCAGTGCTGGTGAAGTTCTCGTTTCCTACGCGCCTCAGTGTCCGCGTGTAAAAACATTTTATGTTTTTAAAAATATAATAATCGTAAAAATATTTACTTCCAAGTAAATTTTCTTATCCGATCTATCTCGAATTTTGTCAAAAAAATATATTTTTCTCGTATTATTTCTATTGATTATTTATTTAATAAAAAATATTTTAAATGTTTTATGTATGATATATAAATTTTTAATTAAAAAAAATCATGTGAGTGTTTGAGATTAATGTCTCTCAAAATAATTCAAAAGTTTACAAATATTTATTAGAAAATATGAAGTTCGCTTTTAAGTGTTAAGGAAGTGCATGCTTCTCTAGTATTAGAGCTGTTGAGTGATAATTTTCATATTAAGTATTGATAATTTATTGAACAGTTTGAATAAGATATGATGAACATATAGACAACATCTAGTCTGTCAATGAATATCATATTACTTAATAAACTCATATTGAAAATTAGATCGAATTAAATCATTCAAGTTAATCCCTTACAACATGGACATTTGGATTGGATTGGAACTCTATGTGATTAGTTGCCAAGAGCCCACATTTGTTTTATTGTTATTATATTGTAAATTCTTTATTGTATTATTATTGTAATGGGGTTATTATAAATCTTCTATGTTAGCAAGTCTCGAACATAATCTATTTAAGGAAGAGACTTGTATAGCTTTTTGTAACTGGAATTAAGAGCACTAAATCTGTTCAAGTGAGGAACTTTTCTATGAGTGCATATTGATAATAAAACCTTTTGTGTTGTGATTTTATTTGCTGAACTCACAAGGGTGAATTTAGTGGTGAGAGTATCAGTCTTCAAGGTGCAAGGGTGAGAAAAATTATCATGAGGTGTGTGATAGATTAAGTTCACTTGTGTGTTTGTTTTGTTGGAAAAAATCTAGATTGAAAATGATTTTCTTGCACAGCGGAAAATTTAAAATTTGAAAACCGATTCAGTTTGTGATATTTATAGCAATAAACCTTGAACCGAAATCATACATATTTTTTCAGATAAAGGGATCCTTGATGTTTTCTAGCTTTTAACCAATCGATCTTCTTCACTACTCTCATACCACGATTTGCTTCAAGTGTGGGCTCGAACCAATTGAATCAAAACATAGAACTAGAAAAAGTTCTTTTTTACTTTTGGATGAAAAGGAAAATTCTTTCTTCAAAATAGAAACTGACAAAATTGTTATTTCGAATATATATAATAGTAAAGAATAAATTCTCTCTATTTTTTGACAGAGTAATAATATCTTGAAGTTGTGTAAATAAATTTATCGATTCCATCTATTTATAGGGAGAGAAGATAGAACCCTTGTTGAATTGTGGAAGTTTATTTCAAATAAAAAAACAACTTTCAGTCCAACTAGAAGAGGCAGAGGGGCTAATAAGGTGTGTTTCCCCTCATATGTATTATGATGTAGATTCAAGCCTCTCATTTTATTAAGCCCAATTATATGTGTTTTTTGGCCTTTTAACCCAACACTTCATAATTTAGTCCAACCCAATACATAATTTTCTATTTTCCAAAATAAACATTATTTTTCCAATTAAATAATTTTCTCATCCCAATTTTACACATTGTAAAATTATGACAATTTAACCCCTGTTAAAATTTACAAGAAAACATATTCAATATTTCACAACTCAACTTGTTCACTATGAGCAAATGGTTTATTTTTATTTTCAGGCTTTAAAACTACTAAAAAACATAAAATCATTCTTCTGGTCATTTCTGAGTAATCCATATATATATTTTCAAATAGATCATTTCTTATGTCCATTTCCATTTCCATATTTTGAGAAACCTACATTCATTTTCAAATGATTTCTTTTCTTCATTTTGGAGAAAACCATAACTATTTCTGAATGTTTTCCATTTCTCTATTTCTATTCATTCTGTTCATTTTCGGTTCAATACGCAATTCATTTTTGATTTCAACGAGCTTGTAGAGGGTCAGATTGGATATATATAATTAGAGCTCAAATGATTTATAATTAAGTTCTAGCTTTTTTCCTATTAATTATAAAATCATTTATTCATAAAGTCATTCTACTATAGTATCATGACTAAGCTCTCCCTAATGACACGCCATTACGAAATCAACTACTCAGTGCTCAACCAGTGACCTTGTCATAAGTGTGTTACCCTCATAGGATATCTTTAATCTCTCTGGGATTATATCAGTTCTCCCTATATAATCTTATTTAATCTCATGATAACCATTACATCTTCCTTCGTGAAAAGTCAATTACTATCAAATAGTAATTAAGTCATTCATCACAAAGACGAACGACTCATAACTATGTTTACTTCTAATCAGCCATGTAATGCCAATGAGAGGATATCATTTACTTATGTTTTGGGCTATGAATTCCACTATTGTGAATGGCGCTACATATTATAGAAGTCGTACACCCCACATACCAGCTTTTGATTCCTTTTTTATTCAAACTCAGACTTTTATTTACATCAAAGTGTACGAGTCACGCATACATAATCCGCCATCCATTCAAGATTTAAGTATGCCACACTATGAATGTCATAAGAGAATAAATCCATAAACAGATTCAGGATCTATTCTGCTTGGGTCCTGTCCAACTGCCAGTCCAGTCAGTCACATCTTTGTCTCTATCTTCTAGGAGTCATCCGCTCTAATGCTCAAGACAAGGCATCTCCCAAATTGGACTTGATAGACCATATATTAGTCTTTTAATCGATTTTCTCATTTTTTATTAGACTAAGGACATGTTTAGGTTCATCTACTAATATAAGATGTCTTTTTGTATCATGGTCTGACCACGTAATACTACTTAGTATTAGTTAAACATTAGACAACCAATAAGCAACATTTGCTTCCATCTTACTTTACGTGCAAAACCATTTGAGGACAATTTATACAAAGTATATTAATTTAATTAAAGAATTTATTTTATTGAAGAAAATACTACACTTAGGGCACCAAATCCAACATGTTTTTGTTTTTTTTTTCTAGATTTGGTGCCAAAGAAGTGCCTGTGCCCATTTTTTATTACTCATTCCAAGAATTTTGTCTAGTTTCTTAGTAATAATATTAAAACTTCAATTGGTATTAGAGTCTACCACTTAAAGTAGCTTGTGGAGATCCATGGTGTTGCTAGATTCAAGCTATGAAAGGTCATTCTACTTCAAGACCCCCTATGCTTGAGGTTGATAATTATGCTTATTGGAAAGCATGCATGAGTGCCTATATTAAGTTAATTGATGAGAAAGCATGGTGTGTTGTGTTGACTGGTTGGGAGTCATCCACGATGGACTCTAAGAATGGTAAAGTTACCAGGCTAGAAGCACAGTTAACTTTCGTAAAAGAAAGGTTTGTAAATGCAAACTCCAAGGCCTTATATGTAATATTTTGTAGAGTGGATATACAAGAGTTTAAGAGAATTACTAAATGCACAGTTACAAAGGTTGCTTTGGATATATTAAAGGCTGCTTATAAAGGTGCCTCTATTGTTCAACAATCAAAGATGCAAATGCTAACATCTAGATTTAAGAGCTTGAGAATGCAATAATCAAAAACTATTAGTGAGTACTATGCAAAGTTATATGATATTCCCAGTTAGGCATTTGCATTGGGAGAGGAATATTCAAACACCAAGCTGGTTAGAAATGGGTTGAGATCTCTCCCTGAGAGATTTTCTACTAAGGTTACTATTATTAAAGAGGCTAAAGATTTTGAGAGTTTGACAATTGATGAATTTATATGTTCTGTGCAAACTTTTGAGATGAACCTTGTGGATTTCAAACACAACAAGACAAACGGTGAAAGAAACATTGCTTTCCAAGTAGGCGAAGGAGTGTCAACTTTCCAAAATGTTGCAATTGATAAAATCCAAGAACAAATTGCCTTACTCACACAGAACTTCAAGAAAACATTCAAGAAGAAGTTGAGGAGAATAAAAAAGTTTGAAACCAGTACAAATGTTCCAAGAAATGAATCCAAAGGGGTGGTAATCAAAGAGGAATCTTACAAAGCTAGGAAGAAAAAAGTCCAATTCTATAAGTGCCAAGGATATGATCATATCCAATTTGAGTGTGTTAACACTCTAAAGAAGAAGATGAAAAATTCACTTTGTGTATATTGGAGTGATGGGGACTCATCTAGTGGATCTAAATTAGATGAGGATCATTACAATTGTCATTTTTGTTATTGGTACTGTTGATGATGGCGATTTTGATCTTGGTTCAGATGAAGAATTTTTGAAAACCTACAAGGAGATGTTGGGCAAATAAGGGAAAGTGTATGAAATCAATTCTCAATTATTATGGAAAAATAACTAGTTGAAGGATGAGAATGTTATGTTGGTTAAACAAGTAGAGGCTAAGGAATTTCTTCTTGTAGAGGAGCTTGAGAGTTTTGTGAAGGTGAAGAAGGAACTTGCTAATACAAATTTTATTCTTGAAAAGTTTAATACCAGAAACAACCAACTCAATGAAATCTTAGTAGCTAGAAAGAGCGATATAGGAAAATGAGGAATAAAGGTAGAGTTGTTATTTCTAGTTCTACAGTTTTTGAGAAAGTTTTTCGTTTGAAGGAAGTTGGTGAAAGTTCAAAGCTTGTGATACTCGAGTCATCCAAGAAGAATGTTTATTCCCACAAGGTGATTTGTCACTATTGTGGTGCCCTTGATTGTAGCAACCCATTTATTAGTGAAATCGGAATATTGGTTTCCGGACCACAAATCCGATCAGAAAATAAAATTTATTTTTATTTCATTACATGGTCTTTAATATGTTAAAAATGTCCTGTGAAAATTTTGATAAGAAAACTTTATTGATTATGTGCTTAATTACGAGAAGGACTAAATTGCATAAAATGAAAAAGTTGAATTCTAGTAGCTAGAAAGATTAAATAGCTATGGAATTCAAAAATTGAGGTCTTTATATGGTAATTAGACCATTAAAGAAAAGTATGTAGATATTTTAGTGACTTATCCATGGAAATTTAGAAAAAAAGGGTAAAGACTAAATTGGAATTTGAAATAATTTAATTAATTAAAAGATGAAAAAAGAAAATATAACCTTATTTTCTCATATTCTTCCCCAAAAATACATGGAAACCCTAGGAGAGAGAGAAAAAACTTTCATGGCTTAATCAGGTAAGTTTCCTTGTTCCGTTTTTAGTAATTTTGATATTTTTGAAACCGGAATAGCTTAATCTATCTATTTGGGGGATCAATTTGAAGAGTTATCAAAGTATGGAAATTCGTTCATGGATGTATATGCTAAAAATTAGAAATTTATGGTAGAAAATGAAGGTTGTTGATAGATAAACAACTTTTACAAAGTGATTTTTTATGAAAACATGATTTAGGGACCAAAATGTAAAGTTGTGAAAATTGATGAAAAATTCTAAAATTTATAGAAAGTATGTGCTGTAAATTTTATGTTGAAATTTTGGTTAGGCTTGGAATAGGGAGTAAATTGCATAAATTTCATTTTTCGAGCCTAGGGACGAAATTGGAATTTATGGAAAAGATAGGGGAAAAATGGTAAATTTTCCTGGGACGTAAATTTAGTCCAAATGAATATGAAATGTGTGAAATTAATGATTAAAGTTATTTATATAGATCCAGACAACAAAAATTCGAGGTTAGATCGAGGAAAAGAAAATGTTTCGGATTAGTAGATTTTATATGCGAACCAGTGTCGAGGTAAGTTCGTGTAACTTAATCAAGTATGTAAATATGTTAACTTGAGTGTTATGATTGTATGCAATATGATTTATATTTATGTGAATATTATAAATGTGTGAAATGATTACATGTTCAGAAAAGTCGAAAAAAGGGTAAAGTCTCGTTTGAATATTGGATTTCGATGGATAAATGTGATTGCCTTATAAAATGAGGTCCTGCATTTGTTGCTGACAGGATTTAGCTCGGACGAGTAATCCTATTGATCTCATTATAGAAAGGATTTAGCCCGGACGGGTAGTCCTGATATAATCTCTCTCGAGCATATGTTACAATTAGGATTTAGCCTGGACAGGTAATCCTAATTGAGCTTTTTCTGAGCATATGTTAGATGAAAGATTTAGCCTGGACTAGTAATCCTGTAATACGATATGTGGCTCGATATTGTGTTCTTTGATTAAATGTCCTAAAGGGTACTCTTGAATAAGAATTTACGGGTTATTGAATTGTACACCTTGAGTGTACTACTTGAGTGTCCATCGGAATTTCAATGATTCAACGAACAAAACTCTTGGCATGATGAGAGAATTATAAGATGAAATGATAATGTCTTGAAAGAATATTGCATGATGAGCTCATCTATGTTTACTTGATGTATATGAAATTTTTGTCACTAACATGTTTGATTGAATGCATGTGTTTAGGCAATTTTTCCAAATGGATGGAAAACATGATATTGTATGCTTAGATTTAATAAACGGGATTGGTAAGTTTAGTTTCTGTTATACGAACTTACTGAGCATGTAATGCTTACTCCGTTTTATTTTCCCCTATTTTATAGTGCTCGGAAGCTCGCGAAGGTTGGAGATCATTGGAGCATCATCACAGTATCCACTAGCTTATTTTGTGTATATATAGTAAAATCATTTTGGTATAATAACATGTATAGGCTAGCTTGGCCATAGATGACCAATATATGTGGTTTGTAATCTAGCCATTGGAATAGCTAGTAATAGTTGTTTTTGATATATTTGTAATGTCATACTATGGTAGCTACATACATGTTAATGGTTGTTCAAATAATGCCTAACATATGGAATATGTGAAGGTAAGATTATAAACATGTATGCATGTAATGATATGCCATGTGGAATGATAGAGTTTGCTTAATTTGAATGCTCGAAATGGTTGGTATTTGGATATGAGTTTAAGTACAGGTCATTGGTGTGATTTTGGGTGAGAAATGAAGCTAGAAATGGATTCAATTTGTCTACACGAGCAGACACATGGGCATGTGTCTAGACCATGTATGACACACAGCCTGGTATATAGGCATGTGGTTAGGCCGTGTGTCCCCTGCACCTCAAAAATTGAGAAATAGAATGCTTAGAATTGAGCACACGGGCAAAGACATGGGCATGTATCTCAGTCGCGTGTGCTACATGGGTGTGTGTCTTGGCCGTGTGAAACCTGCACCTAATTTCAAAAGAATTTAATTAACCACATGACCTAGCACACGGACGTGTGGCATGGCTGTGTGCACAAGTCAGAGAGTTACATAGGGTCGAACACGACCTACAGCACGGGCGTGTCCCAGGGTCACACAAGCGTGTGAGCTCTGTAACTTAAAATTTTTTTGTAATTTCACGAAAAATTCTTAGAGTTTTCGATTAAGTCCCGACTTGATTCTAATGCTCGTATTGGGTCTCGATGGTCCATTTAAGGGAAAATAAGAATAAACTCGGTTAATAAATAGTAAATTTTGTGAATTATCTAAAAAAATATTCTCAAAGTTTCGGTAATGCTTCGTAACCTTGTTCCGGCGATGAATACGGGTTAAAGGGTGTTACACTGATCATAAAATACCACATTGCTTTAAGATGTTGCATGATCTGAGATGGAGGAATTCAGTGCCTAAGGTAGTGCCCACTTCCTGTAGCACTTCGGTAGGGAAAGAGAAAAAAGAGTATGGGTGAAGAATGAGATTAATTGCCTATAACACCCCTCACGCGACCCGATTGCCAGGTCCAAGCTATAGGATACTACATTTGTTTCTATAACAACTATAATGAATTTACAGTAAAATATTCATACGCACATGTAAATCAATGTTAATCATACTCATTTCATGTTAAACAATCAAATTTGAGTCTTAATCGAGCTTATGAAAGCTCTTTATCAACCCAAGTATGAAACAGAACCAAATTGCAAAATTTTAAAAGTTTAGGGTTGATGTCGGGATGTCACCTCTTCCACATCGTGACATCACCAAAAAGTTTGTCACGTTGTGACTTTAGGCCACTCAACATTGCGACGTGACTCACTATCGGATGTTGCGACGAAGTAAATTGCTCGTCAGAATATGGACCCTGTTTTTGGTAATAATAAAAAAGAACCATTTGGTACTTATTTCAAAGATTCCAACAACAACCATTCATTACGTACACAAACCATCATACTTACTTGATTCAAAAGTTACCAATTCATCCGAAACAAGCTCAGACATTCAAATTCAACATCTTAACAAGATAAACAACATTTATTCATCAATTAAACCTAAACATTTTAGTGCCATTTCAACCTAATATTCAAATCATGAAACTTCCAAACTATACCTATGTCATTCCGTTTGAAACTTACCTTTCCACTTCATTTACCTAAACTTATGAAACTTATGCACATATATGGCATATAAACTTCAAGTTCAACCATTATTCATAACAACTAGCCACATTTTTACAAGCATATTTCAAGATGCAAATGTTCAAATGCATTTCCATTTCATTCACCTATCAAATAAACTACCATCTCTATCTCATTTCATACCATTCCATAATTCATACACATAGATATAGAATATCACATCTTCAACGTAGGAGCACATATAAGTCCAACACCATATGTAATCCAACACCAATTCAAACATGTTAAGCAATGGTTCAAACAAACTTGCCACAAGTAAACACATTCACATATCAATATATACACTTTATGTCACATATATACATGCCACAAACTCTGATTCAAAATGACGATTCAATTATAGGATCGTGTAAGTTTCGAAACGATCCAGCCTGACGCATTCCATAAGGTGATAATCTACAAGAAAAAGGGAAAACCAATGAGGTAAGCATATAATATGCTTAGTAAACTCATATGGTAACTAAAACTTACATTGATCATTTAAGCACAAACAATTATTCTATTTGGCTACCAAATTAACTTTCCTTAGCACATTAACACATATCTCTACACGCAACATCATCATAAATTGAATACATTAGTTACACTCTCGAATCGTAAATATTATCATATAAAATAGAATCATATAGTAACGTATATGTCAAGTATCATCAATACCATTTCATTTTCAATTCATGATTTAAATTTCATTTCCAATCAATTGAACATCGTCTAGTGGAACTATAGAAAAACAAACTTGGATACACAGGAATGTAATGCTCACACAAGCTGACAATATTTCAAGTTTTTTCACACAAGTTGAGATTTTAACAGAATTACTCACACAAGATTTTATCATATCGAGGTTACCTATCCGGAATATGTAACACCCTATACCCGACCCAATCATCGGGTCCAGGTGCCAAGTTTTACAAGAAACTTGAGTCACTTAACAAAATTCTACCCAATTACCTACCGCCTTAATCTATATCAGGTGATACATCTATTACTACTCATTAGCATTTCTCAATTCCATATATAACATTAGATTAAGATTTAAATCTCAATTACATTTGATATTGTACAAGTTTTTAATCCTTACAATTGTCCTACTTTATTTAATAAGAATAATTATTTATAATGATTTAAATATTAATATTTTATTACAATAAACTCAATTAATCCCCGAGGAGTGGCCTTTAAGGGCACCCTTCTATATACACGAAATAATTACCATGCCCATCACTTGGATCTGGTGGTGTCTGGTTTGGGTTCTTCACTTGAATCTCGAGTCTTCATCTATCTTGCAAACAAGTGGTAAATTTAATAATTAGAACTTAGTGAGGTACTATACATTGATATTTATAAAAGACTTCTTAAATTTTGGGAAAAAGAGATTTTATGTACAAATGCAAAACTTACTGAATTTCGTAAGAACATTTCTAAATTTCGCTGGCATAGCTAATGCCTTGTTTTCTCTAAGCTAACTGTCAATGTTCATAACCACTAGCCATAACTATGTTTTATCAAGAATGCTTTCTTATGTGTTTTGACCCTGTGTATTGTTATTCTAGACTTTCCTTATACCCTTTATGATATGTCTCACCATTGATGCCCATATTTGCCAACACGAGTTGACAACATCTATTGGCGTTTTAACCTAGACTTTGTCATAACTACAAATCCCTTCCTTGACCCCTTAATCCATATTAAACTTCATATAGATTTGCCATACTATTTCGACAGAAATTTGTTTTTCAACCTAGCCTATGCTTGGTCCTTTTCTTAAATAAGGTCCATTTCTTGAATAAGGTCCCTTTCTAGTACCCTCATTCGAGGACTTGGATATGATACTTGGCTGAATAAATCAACACCCCCTATTTTTCTTGGCAGACATGTACCTGTAGTGTAATCCCAAGGTATTCATTCATCTTAGTTTGATCTTTTAAGATACTTCAACTAATATGTTGTTCTCCACGAACTATCTCCCATTCAAGTATCATTTGGCGGTCTCCATCTTTGATAGTCTCACATGGTCATCCCCGTGCTATATAGCCTTGATAGACTTCTGTTTCTTTTGCTACTTTCTAGTGGACTTTCCACCCAAGGTAGTCTTCAGCGGACTCCCTCATGTGATAGTTCCTATAGGCTATCCCACTTTACTTAGTCTTATTCAGACATCCTTTTTCTCTGTAATTCTCTGGTGGACCTTTCTAATTGAATCGTTTGGGTAAATTCTCGCCTTAAAGTGATCCTTGGTAGATTTACCCATTTTTGGTAGCTTTTTTATACACAGAACCTTAAGGTTAGATTTTGTTTGATTGTCTCACAATCATACCCGATGCCGGTTTACTTTGCCACACACTAGTGGACACATGTTGTTTGATACTTAAATGCCTTGGAGAAAGTATTCCTTCCATAACATCTATCGCGTTAAACTGTTTCTACCAATTTATCTTATTATCCCATTTGCCTGCATTCCCAGACGTAACAAGTCCATTTTCTCTTGTAACTTTTCATACAAGTCACACCGTGACTTCTTCTTAAAACCTTGACAGGTCTCCTGGTTTATTGATTTACAGACTCTACATGCTAACATAGCCAAGCTATGGTCTTACACACATAACCCCATGTTTAATGTCCTGGCGGACTCCACACATTGCCATAGTCGAGCTAAGGTCTTACACATGTACCCCATGTTTAATGTCCTGGTGGACTCCACTCGTTGCCATAGTCGAGCTAAAGGCTTACACATGTACCCAATCTTTAATGTCCTAGCGAACTCCACATGTTGCCATAGCCAAGTTCATGTCTTAACATGTAACCTCTTTTGAGGTCGCCCCGAAAGACCTTATTGTCATCATAGTGTCACTCCATAGAGTCAATAGATCGTAGTTACAATGTCACTGTAGCGAGCCAGTCGATACCATCTCATGATGCCACCCAAAATCCCCTTGGATTCCTATTGTAGTTCGCCCATTCCTCCATTACGCTAGTTTTTCCTATCTTCAACTAACCCCTCACAGTAATTCATTCCTTCCTCTGCATAAGATAAACATGAATATCATTCAAGTTCTTGCACTTATTACTATGTCATACAATACGCCATTGATTACTTAGCCTATTCATATTCATATAACATCCAGTGTACATAGTTACACGACATGATTCATACTTAGCGTGCTCATGCACCATTTCCAAACACAACCAATAGATTCAGACAAACTGAGAACAACTCAAACACAGACCATTAAAATAATGCAATATTAACAAACACCCAGGGTAGTGCATAGAAACTTACTTGAACTTCTTCATCCTCATCAACTTAGCCTTTCCAAGTGCCTAAGCCTCCATCGTCCTACCAACTAAGCAAGACAACCACATATATCGATTAAATCAAAGGTATTCTAACCTTAAAACCTAAAACCCTTTTATACAGAAACTTATTAAGAAACCCTTACTCTTATTCATCGTTTAATTCCATGAGTACAGAAGGACAAAAAAGCTTACCAGTTTCTCAAATTCACTACTTTCAGACTTCAAATCTCACGACTACTGCTCTATGTAGAGCTCTTCCAAATTTTCCTCTTCTTCAGAACAACCGAAGAAGACGAGGAAGAGGAGAAGAAATTTGCAAACATAGTTGAGAAGAATTCCTTTTGCAGGAATATCCTTTCTCACCCAAATTTATAGCTCTTATTGCACGGTCTTCGGCGCTCAAATAACCATCCATCGACAATCATTATGTCTCCTATTATGGAATCAGTCAGTTCCATTTTAACCAAACCAGATTTGAAACTCAACTAATTGCTCAAAAGTCACAAAATTTCCAAAATTCCTCAACAAGGCCAGTAAGAATCTATTTTTATTTGATTTTTTCTCGTCTCTTCTTTAAATTCGGTGTTAGAGAAAAATTCGATTTGAAAAATATTTTCTTGCACAACAAAAAATTAAAATTTTGAAAATCAACCTATTTGTGATATTTATAGCAAAAAACCCTAACTGAATTCATACCTGTGTTTTTGGCTTAGTGGACGTTCATTGTTCCCACTTTTCAACCAAACAATTTTCTTCACTATTCTTGCACTATGAATTCCTTCGAGTGTGGGCTCAAACCAATTGAATCGAAACACAGGACTAGAAAAAGTTCTATCTATTTTATTTGGGGTGAAAATGGATATTTTCTCTTCTTTGTTAGAAACTTATAGAATTGTTATTCTTGAAAAATATATTTAATAGTTGAGAATAAATTCTCTCTATTTTTTGGTGGAGTAACAATCTATCAAAGTTGTGTCTAATGCCCTACCAGTGCCATCTATTTATAACAAGAGAAGGTAGAACCCTTGTTAAGCTGTAGTGGTTTATTTCAAATAGAAAAACAACTTTCCACTTAGAGTACGAGTGGGGTGGATGGCACACCCTAGTATTCCTACTAGTGTTGCTGCCAGGGGCGAAGCTAGAACAATTTTTTAGGAGGGCCGAATGAAGTTTTAATTTTTTGTAATCTATATCTTTATAATTTTTAAAGGATTAAATTGAACTTTTATAATTTTAGGAGGGGCCAAAGTGCAATCTTACTTTTATTAATTTTAAATTTTAAAAAAATTTAGAGGGCCTAAATAACAATTTTCCATTTTATGAGGGGCCGGGGCCCATGCCAGCCACCTAGATTCGCCTCTGGTTGCTGCCCCCTTCATGTTATATGAGTGGTTTTGGGCATCTCTCATATCAGATCTAATTATGAGTACTTCTTGGCCCTTTTAACCTAGTACTCTGTAATGTGATCCAACCCAATTTGGTTTTTCTATTTCCCAAAATAAAGTTTAATATTCTATATTATACAATTTTCTCATCCCTATTTTACCCTAAATAAAATTTTTACAATTTTACCCATAGTAAAATTTGAGAAAATATGTTTAATATTTCACAACTCAACATGTTCATTGTGACTGAATGGTTTATTTTCATTTTCATGCTTCAAAAATAGCTCAAAAACATAAACTCATTCTTCCAATCATTTTAAGTAATCCGTAGAATTGCAAATGAATCATTTCCATTTTGAAAAACTACATTCATTTCCAAATGATTCTATTTTTCCATTTTGGAAAAAAGTATAACCATTTCCGAGTATTTCTCATTTATCTTTTCCTATTCATTACGTTCATTTCTATTCAAACACGTAATTCGTTTCTGGTTTCAATAAGCTAGTGGAGGGATCGACTGGGCATATGTAATTAAGGCTCAAATGATTTATAATTAAGTTCCAGCTTTTCGCCTATTAATTATAAACTCATATAGTCACGAAGCCATTCCACTATAGTATTATGATTGAGCGCTCCCTAATGACATACCATTACAAAAGTATCTACTCAATGCTCGTCCAATAACCTTGTCATAAGTGTGTTACCCTCAAAAGATATTATTGATCTCTTTGGGATAATATCCACTCTCCCAATATGATTCTATTTTATCTCATAGTAACCATTACCTCTTCCTTCATGAAAAGTCAATCACTATCAAATAGTGATCAAGTCATTCATCACAAAGATGAAGAACCCGTGGCCACATTTACTTTTCATCAACCATGTAATGCCAATGAGAGGATATGATTTAACCATGTCTTGGGAAATGAATTCCACTATTTTGAATGACGCTAAGTACTACAAAATTTGTACACCCAATGTATCAAATTTTGGTTCCTTATCTATTCGAACTTGGGATTTTACTTACATCAAAGTGTACTAGTCACACAAACATAGACCACCATCCACTTAGGATTTAGGTATGCCACACTATGAACGTCACAAGTGAATAGATCCATAAACGGATTTAGGATCTATTCTACTTGATTCCAATCCGATGTATTTTCGATCCAGTCAGTCACTCTATGTCTCTATCTTCTGGGAGTCATCCGCTTTCATACCCAAGACAAAACATCTCCCCAATTGGACTTGATAGCCAACATAATATTCTTTCAATCGGTTTGCTCATTTTTTATACTAAGGATATGTTTAGGTTCATCTACTAATACAAGTTGTCTTACTGTATTATGATCCCACCATGTAATACCGCTAAATATTAGTTAAACAATAGACAACTAGTGAACAACATTTGCTTCCATTTTGCTTTGCGTCCAAAAACATGTGAAGACAATATAAAAAGTATTTATGTAATTCAAGAATAGTTTTATTAACTAATTTGTTCGAAAAATTACAAGTGTACTTAGACGAAAATACTACACTTAGGGCACTAAATCCAACATTCGGGCCTTTAATAGGAACCGAGTGTAACAGGATAAACCAATGATACGTATAGTATGAGAATCTACAACAAATTCTAGATCTCGTAACATAATGTAAATTCCTAATCAATTACATATATAACCCTAATGGCATGCTATACATATCCTAACCTTTTACAAAGTTCACTTGGGAATCATTCCCGAATAATGACATTATCAATTCTTGTATTCAGTTTTATTTCTCATATGAGAAAAATATTCAGTCAACAATCCCGTTTACATCTGGTTCTATTTCCATATAACTAATATTCTCAAGAATTTTACACTTAAGTCTATTTTGAGCTATAAGTTCCAAATTTACTAATTCATTCCAATGTAACATATAAATGAAATAGAACACAAATTAACATAACATAAAAATGAATAGTAAGTTCCATATGAACTTACCTAACCAAAACAACAAAAAACTTGAATCTTCAAGGACTAATCGACAATTTTGGCTTTTCCTCGATTATCATCGGTTTGATTCAATTTTTAACCTATACAATTATTCCATTCAATTCATCAATACCAAAAATGTATTCACTATTTCATGATATGAATGAACCTATGAAACTTTATTTTTTGATACCCCTAAATTTTTACGTTTTATTCGATTTAGTCCTTAAGATAGAAATAGTTATAACTTTTAATTTTTAGCTTCAGTTTAAAAATCGGATTCTATTACATCCCTTAAGGACTCTCTAATTTATATTATTACCGAAATTTTACATCAATTTTACAATTTATTCACTTTAATCCTTAAGTACAAAACTAATAATTAAACATTATATTCTAGTCCTTTTTCACTTCTAAGCTTAAAATCTATCAATTTAACACCAATTTCTTCAAGAAATCATCAATGGAAACTTTCAAAAAATTTAATAATTTTACGAATTGGTACATGGGCTAGCTAAATCAAGCTCTTATCGCCTCAAAAACATAAAAATTACAACAAAAAGACTTGAATACCTTAATTTCACCATGGTCAAATGTTAAAAGCTTTGAAAACCTTATTCTCTTTTGTTTCTTATGAAAGAACAGTGGAGAAGAAAAAAATGACAAATTTCTCTTATAAAAGCCTATTATACTCTAATTAAGTCTTAATCACTTAATTAATTCAATTTAATCAAAATTTATTAACTTGATCCTTTATTAAGAATCCTAAGTGGAAACTTACATCATATCCCCATAAGATATGTTATAAAATGGTTTAATTTCCATTTTGTACCTTTGGTTAATTATAATTCAAGTCCCTAAGTCTTTGGCCAATTAAAAACTTATAGTTATTAGACTTTTACAATTTAGTCAATGTACACTAGTTAAGCAATTAATAGACAAAATTGGAAGACGAAACTTTGATAAAATTTTATAAAACCTTCATAAATATTTTTAGTTAATATTTACGGACTCATTTTACGGAAATGGGATTCTGAAACCACTTTTTTTGGCACCATTGTAAATCAGGTTGTTACATTGCTTGCTTGTTTATCATCGTTCTTTGAAGTCCATTGTTGATAGGATTTGGTATTTTGAAAATGGTTGTTTTCAACACAAAATAGGTAACCTATTTGACTAATTTTGAAGATTCTCCTATTGAAAATGTTACTTTTGAAGATAGGAAGAAAGGTCAGATACTTGGTAAAGTCACCTAAAACATTCCAGGCATGGCTCGTTTGAAGAATGTTCTATTGGTGGATGATCTTAAAGCCAATTTCGTAAGAATCGGTCAATTATGTGACCAAGTTATACTTTTAAATTTCAATAAAATCAAGTGTATTGTTACTAAAGATGCAACGTCCAAATTTTTAGTGGTACCGGAAAATGCAATTTCAGAATCTCATTTTTGTAAACCGAGTTCATAAATATTAAATAAGGATAATATAAAGATATATTAAAGATTGGTCTAGTAATTTTGCCTAGTTAATATTTAGTTAAAGCCTAAGAATCGCTATAGTTTTTTAATTGAAAAAAGGCGTAGGGATTAAAATAACAATTAGCCAAAGGGTTAAAATGGTAAATAAACCATTTTTCAAGAAGAATTGGCAAATGATGATGTCATCTCCATTAAGTTATTAATAATATTAAATTATCTTAATTAACTAAATTAAATTAATTAAGTTAAGTTAAACTAAATTAATAAAGTTAATCTAAAGTATAAATAGAAAGTAAGTGGGAAAAGATGGCAAAACATTGTCATCATCTTCTTCTCACTGTCTCTTTTTTCTAAAGAAAACCTAAACCTTAGCTTGATATTTGAACATTGATTTTAAGGTAAATTCAAGTCATTTTCTTGTAATTTTTATAAATTTGGGGTCATGGGAGATTGATTTAGCTAGCTCATGTACAAATTTGTAAAACTGTTAAATCTTTAGAAAGTTACCATTGTTGATTTCTTGGAAAGTTACCATTGTTGATTTCTTGAAGAATTAGGCTTGAAATTGACAGATTTTAAGCTTAGAATATGGAAAGGACTAGATTGTAAAGTTAATTTAGCTTATTGTTAACATTGTTACAATAAGGACCAAATTGAATAAGTGTAAAACTTGACATGAAATTATGATAGAAATAGAAAGTATAATGTCCTTAATGAAAATATATGAAATCGAATTTAATCCGAAGCTAGGAATCAAAAGTTAAGTTTTTCCCGAGTTTAGGGACTAAATTGAATAAAATAAAAAATTTAGGGGAAATTGAAAACTTAATTTCTATAGGATTATGCATATCATAGTGTAGTATGAGAATGTTTGGTATTGATTAGTGATATAAAATAATTGTTTAGATCAAGATTTGGATTAAAGTGGAGTAAATCAAGGAAAAATAAAATTAGTGGATTAGTCCCTAAAGTATCCTCTCTTTTAACATTTTAAACAAGTAAGTTCATATTGAACTTACTACCTTATTTATATTAGTTATGATTTATATATATATGTTTAAACATACTGAATTGTAATATTTTATGATTGGTTATTACGTAATAGCTCAGGGTATCAATGTGAAAATTGATTGATTACGGGGCAAGTAAATGAAATATGTGATAATGTACATGGTACGTGTTAAATTATGGATATTTATAGAGATTGATAATGATATACATACATATATATATATAGAAATGATGCTCGTATGAACTTAGTAAAATGTTAATATAAGTTTGACAAGCCAATAGGGTCATACACAGGATAGAACATGGATTTTACATGTTATAAAGAGTTCTAGCATTTTTTTTGTAGATTCTCAGAGTTATATTTACCATAGGTTTAACCGAGATGGGCAACCTCGATATAACATTAGCTTGTGTGAGCAACTTATTTACCCATGTATTTGGGTCCATTTTACTATAATTCCACCGGAAGATAATGTGAATTTTAAATGAGATATTATATGTTCGATATGATAGGTGTGTGATTTCATTAATATAGTGACATTACTCATGATATGAAAACATGACTAACATACTTGATTGGTAATGTTGATATGTCACTAGTTATGCCATTATGTGCCAAGGATAGCCATGTTGAGTGCCAAAATGATTAGTTTAATTATGCTTATAACGATCAAGCTAAGTATGGTAATTCCATTTGAAATTACTAAGAATTTGTATGCTTACTTTGGTTGTTTCATTTCCCTGTAAATTGTCACCTTGTGGAACTTGTCAAGCCGGATTAGCGTGACACACACACACTATCATCGAGATGGTAGATATATGTTCATTTTGAGTCAAGAAATTATGGCATGTACTTAAGGGTCTTTGTTATGCAAAAGGTCATTTTAAATTAGTTATTATGTGGTAAATGTGGCAATGGTTAAATTTGAATGCTTAAAATGGTATTTAACTTATAGTTGCATGTTTTGGTCAAGGTTGCAAGTGAACTAGTTGAAATAACTAGGTTGATGAATTTTTAGAAATGGTAAGGTTGAATGATAAGCATGATACATAGCTTAGTTAATGGTTGGGTTAATTCATGTCCTGTTAGCTCCTTTAATGGCTTAGTTCTAGTTTGCATATTGAAACCTATTTGAATTGGTAAATGTAGTATTCAAATATGAATGGATGAATTGGAAATTGAATATGCTTAAATGAAAAGCATGTTTGGTGTTTTATGTTCAATGGTTGGTTCCAAGAGATATAGATTGGTGTTAGCTTAAATTATATTGATTTGGCATGGGAAGAATTGGTATATGCATAGGTATGGTGATATGTTATGATTGGAACACATGAATTAGGTACCAAATATGTATTTTGTCAAACTAGAGGCAATGTCGCGATCATAATGTGGATACATGATCTATCATAATTTAATATGTCAAATTAGGCTTCCCTGTTATACTTAAGGAGCTTGTTTTCGAGCAAATTAGTGTTTTTTCTGTAGTTTAATGTAGATTTAGATTTCAAATTTAATAAGTGCAAATATCTCTTTTTAATCATTTGAGACCCAAATTGGCCAATTGTGCCATTGACGACCCTAATGTATGATGGAGTACTGTAAGTACTCAGTGTGGCCCAAAATTATGCAAAAATATCACTAAAGAAAAGGGTATAATGACATCAGAGCAAGAGAATTGTTCTACCACAAATAGGCCCGAGATAAAGACCACCTACAATGGTATCGTAATATCCACCTTGGGTATTGCAATATCCACATTTTAAAAAGGACCCCATTTCGATACTGATCTCGGTATCGTGATATCCTTTCCTAAGTATTGTGATACCCACATCGTGAAGGGGACAGAAAATGATGCAAAAGGTAATATTTGTTCAATCGAAGCACCAATCAGAGAAGGCCTATTCAAATGCATTTTGGTCACAAAATAAGGGTCAGAAATTGTTGCTAAATCAACTAATTTTTACTGAGGAGAGAGGAGACACACATTAGGCTTAGTTTTGGATAGCTCTCTCTTTACTTTTCTCTTAGTTTCTCTTGTTTTTTTCTAGGGTTTCATATTTTCCATCTTCTTCTTAGTTATAGATTTAATATTTCTACAATATTCTTCTTGTTCTTGTTAATCATCAAGTTAGTTAAGTTAGTTAACACTGTAGCTAGGGTTTATTTTCATTTTTAAGACCTCTACTTTTCTTGTAATCACACTTTTCAATTTTCTTTGTTTTCAACTATTAAAAATTTCATCGTTAGTGTTATTTGTTTAGTATTTGGATATTAGAAACTTATTTTTACTTTCCTTTTAAGTTTCCTAGATTAAAAATCCTAATTTTCATCTTTTTATCAAGCTTGATGTTCATGCTTGTTATGTTTCTTTCTTTCATGCTTATTAGTTTAGTTTTTAGCATGGGAAACTAAACTCTAAGGGGTTGGTTGATGGAGATGTGCGTAAGCTAATTTTTGGATGAGGGACTAAGTTGCAAATAAACTGGACTAAATGGAATAGAAAAAAACTTAGGATTGACTCCTTTAAAGGAAAATCAAGATAAGTGAGGCTAAGAGAATATCTTATTGGGGACCAATTTGATAAGTGCCAGCTTAGCCAGTGAGGTCGAGAGATAATCCAGGCTAATTTGTTTAATTTGTTAAAGTTGAGGCCAAAAGGTAAAACGAAACCACTTTAAAAGTTTAAGCAAATATCACTAATTCAAATATTAGTGAACCACATCGAAGTCAATCAACCACCATTTTCTATTCATTTGTTAATTTCATAATTTTGCATATTTTATAATTTAGTCCTCATGTTAATTAACGATAAATTAGTGTAATTATTCTTGATTTTATGGATTGTTTTACTATAGTGTTTAGCGAGTAGTCAACTATACTTTTTATTTTGCATGCTTATCGCTAGAATTTGCTCAATCACCCTCTATTTTGGGTTCAATCCAAGGAGTACTCCCTACCCGTTGTACATATGTATTAATACTGAGTTGTCACACTTGCAGATACCAGAAGATAATATTTATTCTGATATTTTGTTGTCTTTAATTTTTGGTTTATCTTTCTCGATTCTAACATTCACGGGTCACGCGCCAAAGGATGCGATCAAGTTGTTGGCACCGTTGTTGGGGATCCAGCGCTAGATTGAGCTATTTTTAGTTTTTTTTGCATATTACTTAGGGAGATAATTGACGAAAGCTAAATTTATAGATATGAATTTAATTTGATTTTTTTTTGTTTGAATTTTTTGCTAACTTGTTTTACATTCTTTTGAATGTAAGAAGTGATGCATGACTCGAATCGGTAATGATATCATGACTTTCAAGACTTGAGGGTAGAAAGATAACCACCACAACCACCACCAATGGAATAATAAATTTTACGAGATTACGCTATGCCTACTTTGGAGGTTGTTCGTTATTAATTGCCCCACGATTAATATGTATAAATTCTAAATCAAGCCTGCTATGATCCATATGATACAAGTGAATCTCCAATTTCGGGGATCGACAAAAGAGGATCCTAACCAGCATCTCAAGTGGTTATTAACTATTTGCAATACATTTAAGTATAATGAGGTATCCGATGATGCTATACATCTTCAGTTATTCCCTTTCTCTCCTGCTGACAATGCTTTTATGTGGCTAGCTTCTCAGTCGGGTTATTCGATCAACAAAATGGACTAGTTGGCTAGGAAGTTCTTGGCGAAATACTTTACCCTAGCGAAATAATGAAACTACGGATGGACATAAGGAATTTTAGAAACTAGAAGGCGAGTTGCTTTATAAGGCATGGTAAAACTTCAAAATCATGCTCTTTAAGTGTTCGTACCATGGCCTACAGGATTGGTTACAAGTTTAAGTCTTTTATAACAAGTTGGATGGGAACTTTCGTTCAAGTCTTGATGGAGTGCCTGCTTGGACGTTCATGTGACAAACATACGTAGAACCTTGCCAACTCATCAAAGGGCAATGAATTCCTATATGTTTCCAGTTGAACAGTTCACATATAAAGTCAAACAATCAACCATTGATACGCTCAGTAGTAAGGGTAAGTACCAACAAATCCTCAAAAGGCTCAATCAACAAGAGATGAGGAAAGGACACAAGTTCAAAATTCACCCCTTTTAACCAATTCTAATGTAGGACACGATAGTGAAGGAACACATTAAGGAGGCACAAATGAGAATAATGAGGTTAACTATATGGGCAACCGAGGGTATAACCCATTCTCCAACACCTACAACCCAAGATGGTGTGACCATCCCAACCTTAGGTGGGGAGGGAATGAAGGAAGTCTCTCCAATCATGGAGTCCAAAATTTTAATGCACCTCGACCTAATCATTTATACCAACCTCAACAACCTTATAGGCCACCGCAAGAGGCCGAGAGGAAGCCAACCTTTAATAGCACCCCCTTTACCTATTCACGTAAGTAAGTTAAAGGAGAGTGTGCATACTTTACAAATTAATGTGTTCTAAATACATGGTCGGTTAGACCAAATGTTCCAATGGATGCAAACCCACACCCCTTCTAGCATACCGAGCAATACCGAGACGAATCTAAAATGAAAGAAAAAAGAGCATGCCAATGCCATAACACTTAAATTAGGAGTGGTGATTAAATACCTGATTAGGTTAGTGAGTGGTAAAGAAGAAGGTAAGAAGAAAAACGGTACCCACACTCCTAGTGTTGGAGATAGGGTACAAGAGGAAGTGGGACTCGAGGAACCCAAAGTCAGGATCAATTATACCCCCTAGTCAAGAATCGATTCCCTTTCCATCCCGTTTAGAAGAGCGGGAAAAGATAGAAAGTGAGGAATTTTTAGACTCCCTCAAAATGTTTAAAGCTTTGAACGTCAACCTCCCTTTTCTTAAGGTCTTAGAAAAAATGCCCAAGTATGCAAAATTTCTTAGAGATGCTGTAACGCTCTCAACCCAACCTGACCTATTGGATCCGAACCTCAGGTGTTACTCCTTATTAAGATTTAACTTAAAACTTTTCTTCCTTACTCATTAATGTAAACATCTATCTCTGTATAACAAAATTTCTTATGGCGTACATTGTATGGCTACTATTTATGGCTACTATAGAAGTTCTTGTAAAAATACAATGTGTGGTTATCGTTTTGAATCAATAACATTTCAAACTTTCCTACTTATCTCTTAGTCTACCAGGTATACTTTGGCATGCTACTTAATGAACTTCAGCGTAGAATTAGACACTACTTGTTTTCCTCTATATGCATAACAGCCTAGCGCACCGCTTCCTTAGCGTAGCCTTGGCATCATCTCTCGGCGTACATTCCTTTACAGACCTAAAAATAGAAACAACTTTTGTAAGTTTGTAAAACTTAGTGAGCTAAACCTTAGAGTACCTTTTCCATTCATTGCACGTTGCATATGTTATTTTGGACATCTTTGGGTATTTATTAACCTTTCTTTCTTCTTTCGTGGGTACAATACTGAGGCTACCGTCTTTCTCTCTTCAGAACCATTTTCTCTTCTCTTGAGCTTACTATACTTTACATTTCTTTACCTTTTATATTGTTTCTTAAATCTCACCTTAACCTCTTCACTTTCCTTCTTGTCAGACTTAATAACTTATTCCATACTAGTCTTATCATAGTCATCGAGTAGGGTAGACTGCGCCCAATACTTTAGTAAACTCTTTCTTACTTTAGTGCACTCCCTTTACTTACTTTTAGCTCACATCTTTTCCTCACCACTTACTCTGACGCACACTAGCCTTTCTATTCAATCCTTGTAACTATACCAGGTTTTCCATTCATTCGGTGTCTGGCAAAGGCGTTGTCTTCAGATGGTTATCATGAGATCCATTCTTTATATTTCGTCATTAAGGCATTCCTTTCCAAAAATAGCCATAGGGCTTTTCTTTTTAGAGTCTCACCATGAAGGCGTTCTTTTAGTAGAGTTTGTCACAAAGCATTCCTTTAACAGAGATGGCCACAAAGGCATCCTTTTGAAATAGATAACCACAAAAGGCATCTTTTTGATAGAGATAACCACAAGATATCCTTTTAACAAAGATAGCCACATAGGCTTCCTTTTCATAGAGATAGCCACAAAGACATTCATTTAATTGAGATAGCCACAAAAGCATCCTTTTAACAAAGGTCACCTCAAAGGCTTCCTTATAATAGAGATAGTCATAAAAGCATCCATTCAGAGATAGCCATAAGGCTCACTTATACGAAAATTGGTGTTTTTGACGATAGGGATTTGCCTAAACTCAACATCATGAGGTTTGCCCCTCATTACCAGTACTCACACAACTGTCCTTTACATATTCCATAGATGTCATGGCCCAGCAATGGTCTTACACTATATGGTCTTTAGAGTGCCATGGCTATGGACTTGTCCTTATCAGATATTCATGTTTTTAGTCTTGAGAAACCCCTTTAGATGACTCAGGAGATAGGCACATGCTCAACATGAAAACTCATACTTGACAAACTTATTCCTTTCAGACTTCTTTATGACATATACATCCGTGCTTCTAGACATGTAACACATTCCCTTAAACTTCATGCATAGACCCTTCATGTGGTGACTTATCATGACATACACAATCATGCTTTCAGACATATTTTACACACATATACTTTTCTTATCAAAGTCATATAGTCATGTTTTGTTAGTTTAAGTTTCACGCTCTGGTCACTAGACACAGAAATATCTAGACTATAAACATACATCTAAGAGTCAATCTATGGACTCACCTTACTTGCATCTTTAGTATCTCTAAACACCAAATTCAAGCTTCTATTGAGTAGATCGACAACCCCTATTTGACAAAACATGGGAACTCATCAAGATTTGTATATTTAACTCATTTTCTTTCACCTTGAACATCAAAAATCTCTAAATAAAACTTTACCATACTTATTTTACCTAGCTAAATTGAGCTGCTCCTTAATAGCTTAGTATGTAAGGTTGCAAATCTTACCTTAACAAGGGGCATCTTAAAGCCTAGATTCATATCTTCAACTCAGCTTCAAGGATGATAGGGATTCTCTTTGTTTCTCCTCTTTTTATAAATATAGATTACTTCTTGAAGAAGAAGGAGAAAGGTCCCCTATTCTTACCTGAGTTATCTTGATATTTTACCTTTGTCCCTATGAATATTAGACTCACATCCCAGTCCTTACAATCCACCTAATAATTTCTTGATAGTTGTAAAGAGATGTGTACAGGGACACATATATTTGCATAGCATACCCTTATGCCTTAATCCATCCTTTGTCCTTAGTCATTACATTAGAGCGTAGTTGGTATCATAACTAATCACACTTGGCGCATCATGCCTTCTTGGCAATAACCCTATTATCCGAGTTTCCTTAATACCTTACTAGACTACTTTTTTCTTAATTATTTATTCCTTTCTAAGGAAATTTCTTACCTTAGTACAATATTGTTTACGCGCCCACTTAACATGCCAAGAGCATCAATGGGGCATACAACACTTCACCCCTTTTAAAGTAACAATTAGTTTACTTATGAAGTTCAGAGCATGCCCAATTACTAGACGTTATCCTACTCTTAAGGAAATCTTGTTCAATCATCGTGGTCTCAGACTTAGATTAGAGCGGTATCTTGCCTTTTTTCTAGTCCTATTATTTCCAGAAAAGGAAAAGAAAAGATATTTTATCCTTGACCTATCTTAAACACTTAACTAAACCCAAGTCTTTATTGAAACTTTTTAAACATCATATCAGTCATTAGGTGATCTTATCCAAACCTATAATTTTCAAGAAAAATAATCGAGTACTTGCCTTTGATTCTTAGCTATCTCGGTTCTTGTTTGGTTCGTTCCTGACTATTGTTCCTTCCATCTTAATTAGCTCAAATCCAATCTTCTAGGATATTCTACACTGATGACGTAAAATCACATCAGAAATATCGTTTCCTTATCTATAATGAAGTCCGTCTACTCTATGTGCCATAAAAGGTTTTGGGCGAATCCTTCTTAACTCGACACACTTCTTGATTACTATGTACCAACCTAGTGCTCGCCAATATCAAGGCGTTACAAGCGTGCTCAACGGGTTGTTATACTTAGTCTAGTTCTAACATTATACCTATTCGAAACTTATCTCATTCGCCTTACTTACCTAAATAGTATCCAGACACCAAGGTTTAGTCGGGCGGGGTGTTACAGATGTAATATCTCGAAATAAGAAGATAGGGTGAGGAGAGCAAATAGCTCTCAATACTGAATGTAGTGTAATGGTGTACCTTAAGGTATCCCTCAAACTTGAGGACCTCTCTAGCTTTACCATTTCCTTAGAATTAGGTGGAGTTAAATTTGGAAGAGCCTTCTACGAATCGTAGGCTAGGCCTAGATGACCTTAAGGAGACATTAGTAACCCTTGAACTTGTTAATAGGTCTTTAGTTAACCCTAAGAGAGTCTTAGAGGATGTCTTGGTGAGAGTTCGACAGTTATCCTCCCCGTGGACTGCATTGTTTTAGATTTTGAGGAGGATCAATATATCTCAATGCTCTTAGAGAGACCGTTCCTAGCCACCTATAAAGCCACATTAGATGTAGGCAATGGAGAGTTGACAATGGAGGTAGGTGGGAAGATAGAAATCTTTATAAGTGTGTTGACCCCGAACCTAAGCCTAAAGAAGTCTCAACTTATTCGTGTAACACCTTATACCCGACCTGGTCACTGAATTTGAACTATAGGTTGTTACGCTTAACATATGATATTTTTAACACCTTCTTGATTAATATTATATATATTTGTATTTATTCTGCCATTCAAAATTAACGGAACTTATATTAGAACAAGATTCCCTAGTCATTCCTGCCACATGCATTCGAATTTCATAATCACATAGTATAGTATTATAGAATCTCAATCATTTAATGAACCTTGCAATGCACATGAATTACTTCCAATTATATGTTAGATCCTCTACTAATTTTACAAGTAATCTTTGACATACTAACCATGTACCTAAGTTGAAAAATAACATTCCAAATGTAGCTAGTTAAAATTATAACTAAGACTTCATGCTCCGCCTCAAGGCCGCCCCACTGTTTGCACATTACGACTAAAAGATAATCTATCTTAGCGCGGTAGATTCTGACCTGGTGCCATCCCGAACTCTCAAATTCCTCTTTTTACATGCAATACATAATAACAGACGTGCAAGTCCTAAAGAACTTAGTAAGTTTTCATACATTTTTAATCACAACACGATTACGCTTAAGTTTCACCTTGATTATTCTGTAATAGGACAATTCGCCTATCTCTTTTACGTCATATCTTCCTCACACAAATTGACTTACTTGTATTTGGCATCTCCCCCTCTATGATACTATCACATGTTTGATTTTAATAACTTGAAAGCAGAGATTTTATGCGGGACTATACAAATTCTAGCACACTTATGACTTCCACTGATAAGATCCCATAGATGCAATCTTATTAGCAATTTATCTCTTGGTGGACTTATCCTTGTGGATTCTTTCTTGAATAGTTGACTTCACAGCTCCATATGCATCTATTTCCATTAGAGGAAAACTTTGCAGATGCTTACCTACAAACCGGTGCAACATGACCCCTAGAAAATATTCATAACATACCTTGCACTGCTATAAGCAATATGTCCTAATGAATTCCTATTCGTATTAAGATCCTTATAGGCTCTTATTCAAACCCACGTAAGCAGATTTATGCTTTTCAAACATAATAGCGGGTTCATAAAGAAGGCCCCATCTCGTCCTGCCTCTATTTTGTAAGAACGAATAACCCATTCTTGGCGGTCTTCTCTTTGAATCAGATAATAAATAAGTGGATTTTTAAGAGCGAACCCCCTAGTTACAAAGATATACATATGAGATAGTCATGGCTGACTGTTATATTCTTCATATACGGCTTACATAAGCATATAACTTATTCACATTAATAAATTACCAGAGAACACATTTATTTTTGGTGAACTCATACAAGTGAACATAGTGTGGAATCATATCTACAAGATAGTTCTGACGAACTTTCCTTACAATAGTAGTCCTGGCAAACTTTCGAAATAAGATAGTCTTGGTGGACTTTCACATAAGATAGTCCTGGCAGACTTCCATATAAGAGAGTCCTGGCGGACTACCACATTTAAGATCCTCCTGATGGACTTCCACATTTACAGTAATGCTATAGCCATGGACTTCCATTCGTCCCACTAAGGGTTCTCATACATCCCACACAAGGGGCTCTCATATACTGGTGTGCACCATTATCTGTATCATTTAATCTCCTTTTTTAGCTCAGTCCAACCGAACCTCCCTGAAAGCTACATAAATATAATGCATAAGCAATCCCATGTATGACCATCCGAACCTCCTCAAAGCCACATAAATAGTATGCATCACATACATGGACCTTCAACCAATAATTACTATTTATCACATGCCATATAACACACCAATCATTCTATTGATTCATCATAGTCATACTTACTACCAATCATTCATATCAATTCAATACGCAACAATGTATCACACTAAACCTTCCTTTTACTTAACATAATTAACTCACAATCATTTGGGCTATTGCAAACATAACCGATACAATTATTATACATCATTATTTTCCATAACATACTCATCATTTATAAGTTCATCACATACTGCATGCAATATGACACCTGTAACACCCCAAACCCAGCCTAAACATTATGGCCAAATCTGCAATGTCACATTGAAGTGTGTTTTGAAAAACATTGTTCTGTTCGAAAAGTTCGTACTATATTAAAACCCTCGTAGTGATCTTTAACAAAACTTTTAAGTTTCTTGTTTGTTAATAAAAACTCAAATAGGTTTTCTCAATTTAGGTTGTTATTACTTTAAAGACATTGTTTGTTGAGGAAGCTTTTGATAGATATTGTAATGGCGAGGTGTTTTGAAAACATTTATCTTTTTGAAAATTCGCGTCCCACTACTACTAGCAGATATAAATTAAAGTAAGTAAACCCCAAGTTAAAGTAAAAATTTAAAGAGGCCTTATTACATAGCAAATACCCAAATTTAATAGCTTAAAGATTAAAAATTAAAACAACAGCAAAATCAGTAGTGTGGCCTCCTTAAGTCCCTCGTAGCACTTACCCACCTAAGGATTACCTGTACAGGAAAGCAGAAGGGTGAGTTTATGAAAAACTTAGTGTGCATTCCCTTTATAATAATCAGTCAAACCATAGGCAAAAACACATTGGGCCTAAGCCCATTTCAGTGACAGTCCAGTATCAGTGTGGCCTTAGCCCATTACAGTAACAGTATCAGTGTGGGCCTTAGCTCATTACAGTAACAGTATCTTAAATGCAAACAGAAGTTCTACCCATCCATCCTCTACACTTCACTTCATCCAGCCCTACACTCTAAGTGGGGATAAAATCAACCTACCCATCCCTACACTCCAAATATAGCACCAGTTGCAGCATTAAACAGTATTTGTAGCAGAGCTACCAATACAGTACACTACCTCCAAATATATCAAACCCACCCCCATGCAACATGTCGTGTCATAATATCATACGTGTATGCAAAATGTCATGCTCGAATACAGTTAAACATATCATAGGGGTATATCAGTCAATTTACCTCTTAGGGGTATAACAATCATTTCATCAGTCTGAGGTCTAAGTGTACTTACCGACCCAATAGTAGGTCCACAGTCGTCTCGGGCAACCCGTGCAACCTTAACAGTCAAACAGTGAAAATGGGCCCAAAGCCCATAACACGGCCCATGTGGGCCCACACGCCCATGTGGCCCAATAAGCCCAAAAATGGCCTTGGCCGTGCGAACTACACGGCCTAGCCCAATAATATTCACATGTCCATGTGGTTTACCCGTGTAGGCCTACGAGCCCGTGGGACCATATGGCCTATTTTGGCCCACATGGCCCAAAACGACCTAAGCCCATGAAATCGCTCATGGTGGCCTCTACTGTCTAGTGCCACGTTTTATGCATTCGAACCACCACACAAGCGAGTGCACGCTCGTGTAGTGTCAGTAGACATATTTTTTAGCTTTTTCCGATTAACAGTTATTGTAGTGTGATTACACACTTGATCGCGAAGAGTGCTAAAAGTCTACAAGCACCACAGCCTACATTCATACATGACATACAATCAGTCTTTAAACACTAGGGTTAAACACCCTTTTAATAACACTTAATCCCAACACGGTGATTATTACCTACCTTGATTGACAAAAGTGTTTCAACCCACTTATCCACTGACCAAGATTAACTTCAAGATCCTTGGAGAATATTTGCATTAAAACCTACTCTGTTAACTAGAACCCTAAACGTAAACAACTTGAACCCGGTATGCAACTTACCGAAATGTAGAACTAAAGTGAAGGGTAGCAGAAATCGGCCTACACAAAGCACAACCTAAACCGAGGTACAAGATGGCGCAATCACCCTTGACAGCAACCGGTAGAGAATAGCAAATGTTAGATAAGAAAGCTATTGAAAGAACAAAGAGTACAAGCAACTGCACTTACACCTACAATGGTATGTTCGGCTAACCCCATAAAGTGAAAAGAGAAGAAAGCCGAAAGTAAGAAGTAAAGAAAAGAGAAGTAAAGAGCACTTACCCAAAAACTGAAACAAGAGGGAGATGGAGAGAACTGATGAGGTATTCAGCCTAAGAACAAGGTGAAAGGAAAAGAAATATTGAGAGGAATAAGAAAGAGAGAATCGGCCAAAGTATACTAAAAAAAAGAGGGGAGTAATAATCTCAAGAAAATTGAGAGGAGGGAACAGAAGGCATTCTGCCAAAAGATCACAAGAGAGAACATGCAAGGTAGAAAAGTAGAGTAAGAAAAAGGAGCCAGCTTAACCAAAAGAATAATCGAAAGAAAACACGATCACAAAATGTAGAACCCGAATGGTCAAGGAAATGTTCGGCTACCAAAAGCACAACTAAAAGGGAGGAAGGAAACAATAGAGGAATAGTTACTAAAAAAGAGAGCAAAAACTAAACAGTTTCGGCACTAATTGCCTATAACTGATTTCGGCACAAAGAGAATCCCACTTTTGGCAAATAATTACCACTCTACCCACTCATTGATCCACTTCTCAAATCCCTCCTATAATCTCTCACCCTACCAATTTTAACCCCTTTCAAACTCCTTAGAGTTTCGGCTAACCTAAAACACCTCCACCACGCTTGCAGCAAAATAAAAATACTCTACCACCCCCACTTGGATTCGAACCCCTGACCTCTAGCCTCCTTAACACACCACTCATCCACTTAACCAACAGGCTTCTTATGCTAAGAAATAACCACATAAATTTAAGAATCCCACTACCAAAAGACAGGGTTAATTCCTTGAAAAAAAATAAAACTTTTGCCCATGCCCAAGCTTGAACCCAAGACTTCTCAGACACTTCCCAGAGCACTTACCCATTAAAGCAAGCAAGCCAATATACAACATAATATACAAATTTAATCACTAAATATTATGGGCGTTATAACACCTTTACTTACAACCATAGAATGATTCATCACTTACATAACATTGAATCAATCATTTTTAGCACACAATATTCAAATAGGAACCTCCGTTTAAGATCTAAGTTCTAGAACTCACCTGGAAGTTGTCTCTAAATCCATCTTCTAAGCATTTTCCTTACTATGCGAGCCTCTTCAGTCAATAAAACACAACAACCATTTCAAAATCCAATTGAGACCATTCATCACCATAAAAATCTAATTCTTTTGCATGCAGAGACCATTTAAATGATCATTCGTCTCTTTACCCAAAACAAAATAGAATCAATAATCAACTGTAATCCATAACTTCGTTATTTTTCTTAAATCCACTAAGGCAGATAGGATAGAAAACTTACCAACATTTAAGATTTCTAATTTTTATTACTTAAACCTTAGTCTTTCCCCTTCATGCACTAAGTTCCTTGATCTTTCTCTGTTCCATGGCAAGCAAGGGAAAAGAAGAAGAATAGAAAAAAAAAGAATCATCCCCGGAGAAGAAAGCCTCTCCTATAAATATATAGTCCCTCTGACCCCTTTTTACCAAAAACAATTCATAGTTACCCGTAAATGCCTTAATCATTCTGTCTTCCACAAAGAACTATCTAGTTCTTAAGTAACAAGACTAAATTTGAAAGTCAAATTTTTTTGAACCAATCTGCGAAAAACGTTTATTTACAAAAAAAGACCCGCTAGAATAGAAAAATTTTCAATTTAATCTGTAAATCTCCCGTATAACTTAAGATTTAACAAATTCAAGTGTGACAATCCGGGTCACTGTCAAGCCATTGGTGTGTAGTATGATCATGCTGCTAATGAAAGGAGATGTTTCAAGTGGTGTGTGTTTAAAGGTTCCCGAAAAAGAATGCGAGGCATCCAAATGAAGAAAAAAGGTGTCGCAACGAGGCGATCGTTGAATCAAATCATACGGCTCAAGAGAATGAGGCATGTGCTAGTACCTAAAACCTTGTGCAAGCACCATTGTGGTGGCGTAGAGTATCGCCCAAAGTAGATTTTTAACTTGTCACATTTGACAATTGGACTTTATTTTGTAATTATTTGAATTTTCGAGCATGGACTCCATTTATTTTTCTTGTTTATACTATGATTTAAATTTGTGTATGTTTAATTTTTAAACTTAGTAGGACAGATTTTGGATGTCTAGGAAAAAATGATAATTTTGTAAGTTTTTAGGGCACACCTACAGTGAAATTGCGATATCCAATGGGGGTATCGTGATACCCTTACCAGTTTCAAAGGGTGGCCAAAAATTGATTGGGTGATACCAAGCCTTGGATATCGCAATACCTCTAGAATTTCAAAAGTCAAGTTTTGGAAAATTTTATAGTGGTATCGTGATACCAAACCCTCAGTATCGCGATACCTAAATCAATTTCAAAATAAGGGGTCCAAAAATTAAAGGGTATCGTAATATCCACCCCTAAATATTGCGATACCCATGTTGGGTCAAGCGATACTCGGTTCTATTCTCGTGATTCGTGTGAGCCTCTAAAACCTCCAAAACCCACTCAAATACCTTATTCCAAACCCTAAACACTCCTATTCTTTCATTTTTCCCCCTAAATCCTTTCAACTTTCTTTTCAATCTCTTGCCAAATTTTTTCTAGTTTTACTTTGTTTTTTTTTTCTATTTCTTCTTTTCATTTGCAAGTACTGTTGCTTCTTACCTTAGAAAGATTGGAGAAACAAAGTTTAACCCATCTTGCCACTACCATTAACAACGACTTACAGTTTAAAGTTTCTTTCTCCTTTTACTTTCTTTCATATTTTATTGTTGTTATTCTTTTTTTTTTGGTTTACTTTAATTTATTTTTGTGTTATTGGATTGTGGCTAGTTAGTTAGTGTTGTTGATAAATAATTTACATTTAGAGGATAGTAAGGCTTAGTTTAGCATTGCTTCTCAAAAGTTCTTTTGGGCCAATAAGCACTTTTGAGCAAAAGCTAAATTTTCTTGCATCTAATTTTGGCTAAAAAAGTTCTTTTGTAAAGCATTTTTTGTCCCAAAAATAGTTTTAAAAAGTTCAAAAGCATCTTGTTTAGGAATTCTTTTATCTCAAAAGTGTTTTTTGCCCTAAAAGTGCTTTTTAGAAGCAATGCTAAACTGGTCCTAAATTTGCTGCCTAGAATGTTGAATTTTTTATCGGTTTTGATAAAAGGTGTCCTTAATATTCCTAGTCAAGTGTTATTTATGTGATAATAGGCCTTGGTTAAGTTATGAGTTCGAACTTTGGGGTGAAGGAAATTATAGTTAATAATTAAAAGAACCTTGGTGGCAAGTAGTTTGGTCTTTAAATAAATGAAGGAGGAATTGGACATAAGGAGCCCTATGTTGGAGTGGCAAGTAGCATCACATGTGTGGCTTAGAGGTGGTGTCACATGCATGGCAAGGAGGTTTAGGGTTCGAATCCCTCCTTGCTCAAAAGAAGGATTTATTTTTCCTCAATAAATGGCCAGTAGTGGCGTTGGATGTGAACTCTGAAGGGAGTGATTAGAGGAGAAATTTAAGGAAGGGGTTAAGGAGTTATTAGGGAGAAAAGTATATATAGGTGCCGATTTTGGGAATTCAAGGCTAATGCCGAATTCTTCCCTTTTTTTTACCAAAAACACTTTTCTCTTCAAATATCTAAAAGCTGAAATCCCTTATTCTTTCTCTTTTAGTTTGTGCTGATTTTTTCCCTTCCTTTCTCATCAAACTCTTTTCTTTCTCGCTCCTAGTTACTTTCTCTAAAGCCAAATATCTTTTGGCCAAAATCCTATTGTACCACCATTTTTTCTTCAACGTTGGCCGATCGATTCTTATGTAAGTGCTTTAATTTCTTTTAATTGGTCTTCCTAGTACCGATTTATTCTCTTCCTCACTCTTTCTAAATCGGTTTGATAGGGGATTAGTATCGAATCTCGGATTTCAGATCTCTACCGAATTGCTCCTTAGGCGTTTTGGGGTTTTGGGTAAGTATTCTTCTTTTATTGGTTAAGGTTGGTCGAATGGTCATGGATGATTTAAGAGTGACTTAAGATGATTGCAAGTCACTTGTTGTTTGGTTCTTAATGATTAAGATTGATGCGAATTTAAGAAATACTCGTGATTAGTGATTAAGGAAGGTTGTTAAGGCTTGTCGTTCAAGGTAAGGCAAAGGTGAGATTTTCAGTTTTTGGTGATCGTATTTGATAAGCATGTGATTAATCATTGAGTGACATCGTTTGTAGGTTCATGGCTAAGGAGATCGCGGCACGTTTTAGTACCAGGTGTGTACATACACTGCACACACACAGTAAACCGATAAATTCTGAAATGTCGAAAAGCCGAAATGCCAAAAAGTCAGAAGTTTTGCTACAATAGTCTTGCGAGTGTGCGAACACTCATAAAGGGGAAATCGATAGGTTATCAGAGGCCCCAGGAGCTATTCCATGGACTTGGGCTGTGTATTGGCCAACGAGGTCAGAACGGGCAAAATGGGCCCGATGGAATGTAAGGCCCATAGTAGGCAAATTGATACTATGTGATGAAAAATCATATGGTTGCATGACTATGAATGTAATTGGGCCTGACGGGCCACATGAAAGTGATTGGGCTCGATGGGCCATATGAATGAGATTGGGCCAAAAGGGGCCAAATGAATAAGTATGGATCTGTTAGTGTTTAGTAAGGGGTTGTGGACTCAGTTATTTGGTAACTACTCAATCAGGCATAAAACTTAAATAATTAATTAATTGCGACCGTGGATGAATCATAAGGTTAAAGTGTGACAATGGGTATATGCATGTCTAGAATTGGATCTAGGAAGAGCTTGGTACTTAAGCGGTCTTAATGACTCACCTCCTTTTCTCTAGAATCCTACTTGGTGCATAGTATCTGTTCACTTTAGCCAGCGAGGATTTGTTAATGGGCCAAGGTAAGTAACAAACCCATAATAAAGAGAAATTTTCGAAAATGCCCCTAAGGGCAGAAATAACTAAAGTACCCCTATGTGTGGAATGTAAGATTTATGGATGTTCATGTATAATTGCTGCATTCATATGATATTCTGTTTAGGTTGCATATGGGTTGGAAATTATGGAATGGAGGAAGTATATGGGGATCGCATGGTTGCTTGACGACCATGGATCCACCGATGGCTATTAAGCCTAATATTTGAGTAGCAGCTTCCTACAACGTAAGGTAGTACCACAACCGGCCTACCATTGGAGTGTATCGGATGGGTGGGTCGATATTTATATCCTCACATGGTGTGTATCGAGGGATAGAGATGGTGTGTAGCGGTTGGATATGTGGGATTCGTGCATATTTGATTGCTTTACATCTGTTCTGATATTGAATTGGGCTCAGGCCCAAAAAGACTTGCTATTGCATGCTTTTCTATTTGCCAAGGGTTGTACACACTGAGTTTTCGAAAACTCACCCCCTCTTTTATTTTTCTTAAGTGATCTTCAGTAGGTGGTTCGACGGTTGGAGGGACTCCGAGGTGGCCAGCTAGCAAGACAACTTGGACTTCTTTTCTTAAGCTTATAATTTCTCGTATTTAAAGTTATTTCATTTCGGAATGTAATAAGGCTTTTCCTCTGATTATTATTCAAATTAGGATTATATTTATTATTATGCTTTATATTTTCTAGAAGTAGAACATGGTTTTCTTTAAACCATAACTGTTTTGAATACTACATTTCCACAACTCAATTTTTAAATGACAAGTTTTTATAGATCATCTATTTTAAATAAAGCTTCCACAACTGAAAAGAGATTTTAGAAAGTAATTATTATCACACAAGAAGGAATATTTTTTCTTTAAAATACACCTTGCTTTGAAAGCAACAAGTACAAGCTGGGATTTTACTCACGGTTTTTATTTCAAAGAAGGGTTTTCAATGAAAACAAGGTTTTCGATAAAACACTTCAATGTGACACGCTGGATTTGGCCATAACGTCCGGCCGGGTTTGGGGTGTTGCATTTAGTGGTATCAGAACCAAGTTGCAAAACTTGGGCTGTGAAGTGGGCCTTATTATTCGGGTTTTTTTAAAAAAAAAGAATTGGATCACAATGTTTTGGAAAAAGTTCTTGCTGTGCGGCACACCGAGTCTCTGACGTCGAACCAAGTAAGTTCCTTTATAATTAAGGTTGTTTAATTTGATATACTGTAGATAGTTAGTGGGCTACTTTAGATGATTATACTAAGGCTTTTAGTTGGAGTGAAACTGAAGCCTGTAGGACCTTGAAATTGTAGAGGATTTACGAAAACAACTTTTTTTAATACTTTCATAAAACATTGGCTTAATTATTGAAACTAATTAAAACTTTGTAAAATTTCTAATCCAAATAATACGAGAATCAACGATGATTGCTAGGAGAGGTGCAAGAGGACATGGCCGAGGCCTCAAAGGTGTTAGGGCTGGATCGTCTACATTGGGCCATATACCTAATGTTGGAGTAGGAGAGGCTCCAGCTTCACTCGTGGCTGAGACTAGACTGTATGAGGCAATGCTGAGGATTTTGGAAATGGTCGTAGGGCCCAATAATGGCATGGGAAATCAGAGGTCAATTCTGGAGCAACTTCGATAAAATGGGGCTGAGATCTTTAAGGGTGTGGCTGGTGTGGCTCCTAACGTGGCTGAATTTTGGTTAGAGGCCACTAAAAGGATAATGGAGGACTTAGACTGTTCACCTGAACAAAAGTTGAAAGGGGCAATATCACTGCTTAGGGAAAAAGCTTACCAGTGGTGGCTGACAGTGAAAGAGGACACCCAACCTGAGCATGTCACTTGGGAGTTCTTCAAAACTGCATTTCAAGGGAAGTATGTGGGTACGAGTTATGTGGATGCTAGAAGGAAGGATTTCCTGAACTTGACCCAGGGAAACAAATCTGTGGCAGACTATGAGGCAGAATTTCTACGCCTTAGTAGGTATGTAAGAGTTATGGTGGCAACGGACTATGAACGTTGTGTTAGGTTTGAGGATGGTCTTAGGGATAGCCTCAGAGTATTGATAGCTTCACAAAGGGAGCGAGTTTTCTAGGAGTTGGTAAAACTTAAGACACAGATTCAGGAATTGTTGGATCGAGGTTTCATCTGACCAAGTGTGTCTCCGTAGGGAGCAACGGTGTTATTCACAAAGAAGAAAGATGGGACGTTGCAAATGTGCATCGACTACCGGCTGTTGAACAAGTTACCTATTAAAAACAAGTACCCTTTGTCAAGAATCGATGATCTTTTTGATTAGTTTAGGGGAGCTTTCGTTTTCTCGAAGATTGATCTACATTCAGGGTTTATAAGACAACTTTCAGAACTCGTTATGGGCACTACGAGTTTTTGGTCATGCCATTCGAGCTGACGAACGCACCTGCCACTTTCATGGATCTCATGAATTAGGTCTTTCAACCCTACCTGGATCAGTTCGTGGTGGTTTTTATAGATGACATCTTAGTGTACTCAAGAAATGAGGATGAGCATGATGCACACTTAATGATTTTGTTGCAGATTTTGAGGAAGAAGCAGTTGTATGCCAAATTCAGTAAGTGCGAATTTTGGCTAAAGGAGGTTACGTTTCTAGGACATGTGGTATCAGTTGAGGGGATTAAGGTAGATCCCCAGAAAGTTGAAGCAGTGTTAGATTGGAAAACACCTAAGTCAGACTGGAAAACACCTAAGTCAGCGTCAGAAATCTGAAGTTTTCCGGGCTTGGAAGGGTATTATAGGCGGTTTGTTGAGGGTTTTTTATTAATTGCTGCACATTTAACTAAGTTTTTGAGGAAGGGGGTACCGTTTGATTGAACGGACAACCAGCAAGAAAGTTTTGGAAAGCTTAAGAAGGGTTTAACTGAGGCCCCTATGTTGATTCAGCCAGAGCCTGAGAAGGAATTTACGGTTTTTAGTGACGCGTCGCATGTGGGCTTGGGCTGTGTATTGATGCAGGAAAGAAAGGTGGTTGCGTATGCGTCACGTCAACTTAAGACTCACGAGGTGAATTACCCAACCCATGACTTGGAGCTAGCTGCGGTGGTTTTCGCGCTAAAAATATGGAGGCATTATTTATACGGAGAGAAGTGCATAATTTATTCGGACCATAAGAATTTGAAGTACCTCCTTACCCAAAAAGAGCTAAACCTTAGGCAGCGTAGGTGGGTGGAATTATTGAAGGATTATGATTGTACGATTGAATACCACCCTGGCAAAGCAAATGTGGTGGCTGACGCATTGAGTCGTAGGGTTAAGTCAGACTTAAAGGCTATGCTCGCCCGTTTAAGCTTGTTGGATGATGGTAGCTTGTTAGCTGAGCTTCAAGTAAAGCCGGTGTGGGTCGAGGAGGTAAAGAGTAAGCAATTAGTGGATGAGACTTTGGGTGCTCGTTTTAGACAAGTAGAAAATGGGGAGACGTCAGACTTTGGGATAAATAGTGAAGGAGTGTTGTGTTTTCATGGGAGAATGTGTATACCAAAGGATGATGATCTAAGGGAGTCTATTCTGCGGGAAGCGCATAGCAGTCTCTATACTATGCATCCTGCAGGAAACAAGATGTATCGAAATTTGCGTGAGCTTTATTGGTGGCCTGGACTTAAGCGCGAGGTTATGGAGTTCGTGAGTAAATGCTTGATTTGTCAAAAGGTGAAGGCGGAACATCAGTTGCCTTCAGGATTGCTTCAGCCAGTAAAGATTCCACTTTGGAAGTGGGAAAGGGTTACTAAGGACTTTGTTAGTACGCTACCCTTGATGCCTACTAAGAAAGACTCGATATGGGTTATAGTGGATCGATTAACCAATTCTACCCATTTTGTACCGGTCCGTACCGATTACTGTTTACAAAAGCTGGCTAGGTTATATGTGGCAGAGATTGTAAGATTGCATGAAGTGTCAGTTTCTATAATATCTGATAGGGACCCATGTTTCACTTCGTGATTTTGGAAGAAGCTGCACGAGGTGTTTGGTACTAGGTTGAACTTCAGTACGACATTCCACCCTCAGACTGATGGACAGTCGGAAAGGGTGATCCAAGTTTTGGAAGTTATGTTGAGGGGATGTGTAATTGAGTCAAAGGTAGCTGGGACAACTATTTGCCATTAGCCAAATTTGCGTACAATAATAGTTATCAAGCAAGTATTAGGATGGCTTCGTATGAAGCACTGTATGGGCGAAGGTGTTGAACTCCAACATGTTGAACAGAATTAGGTGAACAAAAAGTTTTGGGCCCTGAGTTAGTAGCAGATACTGAGCATAAGGTAAAATTGATTCGGGATCGGTTGAAGGAGGCCTCGAATAGGCAGAAGATGTATGCAGACCTTAAGTGTCGAGAGTGCGCAGTAGGGGACTTAGTTTTTTTTAAGGCCTCTCCGTAGAAGAAGGTATTAAGGTTTGGACGGAAGGGGAAGCTAGGCCCAAGGTTCATTGGGCTATATCGGGTTGTAAGGTGGATTGGGCCAGTCGCTTATTAACTAGAATTACCTTCTGAACTAAGCCAAATCCACGACGTGTTTCATGTTTCCATGCTAAGACGGTATCGCTCGGATCCTTCATGTGTCATGTCAGTTGAGGAGATCGAGGTTAGGCCAGACCTAACTTTCGAGGAAGAGCCCATACAAATAATTGGTCATGATGTTAAGGTACTGAGAAGGATGTCTGTCCCATTAGTCAAATTACTTTGGCGTAATCACAAGGCTGATGAGGCTACTTGGGAACCTAAGGAACCGATGCGACATCAATATCCTCAACTGTTTGGGTCAAGTGAAATTTTGAGGATGAAATTTCTTTTAGGGGGTAGAGTTGTAACACCCCAAAAATTTCAAACTTTTTTTTTATTGGTTTTGATAAAAGGTGTGCTTAATATTCCTAGTCAAGTGTTATTTATGTGATAATAGGTCTTGGTTAAGTTATGAGCTCGAACTTTGGGGTGAAGAAAATTTTAGTTTAATAATTAAAAGAACCTTGGTGGCAAGTAATTTGGTTTTTAAATAAATGAATGAGGAATTGGACACAAGGAGCCTTGTGTTGGAGTGGCAAGTAGCGTCACATGTGGGGCTTAGAGGTGGCATCTTATGCACGGCAAGGAGGTTTGGGGTTCGAATCCCTCCTTGCTCAAAAGAAGGATTTATTTTTGCTCAATAAATGGCCAGTAGTGGCGTTGGATGTGAACTCTGAAGGGAGTGATTAGAGGAGAAATTTAAGGAAGGGATTAAGGAGTTATCACAGAAAAAGTTAAGAGATGAGGGGGGTAGAGAAGTGGAGCCGAATTGGGTATTTGGGTATAGGTAAATTCGGCTATAGAATATATAGGTGCCGATTTTGGGAATTCAAAGCTAATGCCAAATTCTTCCTTTCTTTTTACCGAAAACACTTTTCTCTTCAAATATCTAAAAGTCGAAATCCCTTATTCTTTCTCATTTAGTTTGTGCCGATTTTTTCCCTTTCTTTCTCATCAAATTCTTTTCTTTCTCGCTCCTAGTTACTTTCTCTAAAGCCGAATATCTTTTGGACAAAATCCTATTGTGCCGCCACTTTTTCTTCAACGTTGGTCGATTGATTCTTGTGTAAGTGCTTTAATTTCTTTTAATTGGTCTTCCTAATACAGATTTCTTCTTTCCCTCACTCTTTCTAAATCAGTTTGGTAGGGGATTAGTATCGAATCTCGGATTTCTCATCTCTGTCGAATTGCTCCTTAGGCATTTTGGGGTTTTGGGTAAGTATTCCTCTTTTATTGGTTAAGGTTGGTCGAATGGTCATGGATGATTTAAGAGTGAGTTAAGATGATTGCGAGTCACTTGTTGTTTGGTTCTTAATGATTAAGATTGATGCAGATTTAAGAAATACTCGTGATTAGTGATCAAGGAAGGGTTGTTAAGGCTTGTCGTTCAAGGTAAGGCAAATGTGAGATTTTCGGGTTTTGGTGATCGTATTTGATAAGTATGTGATTAATCGTTGAGTGAAATCATTTTTAGGTTCGTGGCTAAGGAGATCGCGGCTCGTTTTAGTATCAGGTGTTTACATACACTACACACACATAGTAGACCGACAAATCCCAAAAAGCTGAAAAGCCAGAAGTTTGGCTACAATAGTCTTGTGAGTGCGCGAGCACTCGTAAGGGGGGAAAATGATAAGTTATCAGAGTTCCCATGAGTGATTCCATGGACTTGGACAGTGTATTGGCCAATCGGGCCAAAATGGGCTAAATTGGCCCGATGGCCTGTAGGGCCCATATTAGGCAGAATTGGCAAATTGACACTATGTGATGAAAAATCATATGATTGCATGACTATGAATGTGATTGGGCCTGATATGAAAGTGATTAGGCCTGATGGGCCATATGAATATGATTGGGCCTGATAGGCCATATGAATGAGATTGGGCCTAAAGGGGCCAAATGAATAAGTATGGATCTGTTAGTGTTTAGTAAGGGGTTGCGGACCCAGTTTTTTGTTAACTACTCAATCAGGCATAAAACTTAAATAACTAATTAATTGCGATCGTGGACGAGTCATAAGGTTAAGGTGTGGCAATGGGTATATGCATGTCTAGGATTGGATCTAGGGAGAGCCTGGTACTTAAGAAGTCTTAATGACTCACCTCCTTTTCTCTGGAATCCTACCTGGTGCATAGTATCTGTTCACTTTAGCCAACGGGGACTTGTTAAAGGGCCAAGGTAAGTAATAAACCCATAATAAAGAGAAATTTTCAAAAATGCCCCTAAGGGCAGAAATGACTAAAATACCCCTATGTATGGAATGTAAGGTTTATGGATGTTCTTGTATACCTATTGCATTCATAGGATATTCTGTTTAGGTTGCATATGGGTTGGGAATTATGGGACGGAGGAAGTATATGAGGATAGCAAGGTTGCTTGACGACCATGGATCCACCGATAGCTATTAAGCCCAATATTTGAGTAGCAGCTTGCTACAACGTTAGGTAGTACTGCAACCGGGCTACCATTGGAATGTATCGGATGGGTGAGTCGATATTTATATCCCCACATGGTGTGTATCGGGGGATGCAGATGGTGTGTAGCGGTTAGATGGGTGGGATCCGTGCATATTTGATTACTTTACATCTGTTCTGATATTGAATTGGGCTCAGGCCCAAAAAAACTTGCTATTGCATGCTTTTCTATTTGTTGAGGGTTGTACACACCGAGTTTTCGAAAATTCACCCCCTCTTTTATTTTTCTCAGGTGATCCTCAATAGGTGGTTCGACGGTTGGAGGGACTCCGAGGTGGCCAGCTAGCAAGACGACTTGGACTTCTTTTCTTAAGCCTATAATTTCTAGTATTTAAAGTTATTTCATTCCGGAATGTAATAAGGCCTTTGCTCTGGTTATTATTCAAATTAGGATTATATTTATTATTATGCTTTATATTTGCTAGAAGTAGAACATGGTTTTCTTTAAACCATAACTGTTTTGAATACTACGTTTTTGCAACTCAATTTTTAAATGACAAGTTTTCATAGATCATCTGTTTTAAATAAATCTTCCGCAACTGAAAAGAGATTTTAGAAAGTAATTATTATCACACAAGAAAGAATAGTTTTTCTTTAAAATACACCTTGCTTTGAAAGCAATAAGTACAAGCTGGGATTTTACTCAAGGTTTTTATTTCAAAGAAAGGTTTTCAATGAAAACAAGGTTTTCGATAAAACACTTCAATGTGACACGCTGGATCTGGCCATAACGTTCAGGTTGGTTTTGGGGTGTTACAATTACGATCTCGGAGATGATCAATAGTTACATGTTTACGTATTTATTTTTATTTTTATGTGTGTGACATGTAAACTATTTAAACTACCAAACTACTTTTGGATTTGTTTTTTTATTTTTTTTATTTTGCCATTATTTGTTTTTGTTTGTTTTTGTGTGTTCGTTTATTTTGTGTGCAGCCACTTATGCCGAGAGCTACACAACCTTTTTTACCATCAACAAAGAGGTGGAAAACCTGAGCTAGTCTGGCACTCCTTCTAGGGAACTCCAATAACCTTTTAATCTTTAGTTGTGAACACTTTTGAGGACAATGTGTAGCTTGAGTGTAGGGCGATACACATAGTTTTCATTTTACTTGTTTTGGTGTGTTTCGCGTGTTTATTTTTCATTTTTATGCATTTTTCAAAAAAATCCAAAAATATTTTTCTTTTCTTGTATTTCCTTAAATTTTTATTTTGTGTGTTTGTATGGTGCTTGGACAATAATTGGGCAATAGGTCATTGCTTGTACAAATCAAATAAGTATGATTAAACTACCAAACATGTAAATTTTGACTGATATTAGATAATTCAGTTTTCTTAATGGTAGATTAATTAGTTCAAGTAGTTAATCTCATATAAGACTAGAGGCAATAACCTTTAATGAAATTGTACAAAGTGTGTCAGGATGAATGAAGTGTGTGGATACTTGTAGATAAATAAATTTTATTTTTAATTATTCATTTTAATAAATGTATGCATGATAGAATTTGTGTTTTTTGAACATTTCAGTAAAGACCTTAGGCATGTTTTACTTAGCCTAGAGCCTAAAAGCTTACCTTTTGCTATATACGACTAGTTCTTGTATTTTGAGCCTCAAGTACCCTTTTCTTGATAAGCCTTAATCTTGAAGACTTGAGCCTAAATGAGTCAACAATTCAAACCTTTGTTGTCCTAATGCTAAAATGCACTATACAATAGACATTGGGCAATAGACATTGAGGGTTAGGTAGAGACGTTATGGTGGCTTCGTGTGCGGTAAAAAGAAAAAGAAGAGACTATGCGATATAGTACATATAGAACCTAGTTAAGTCGAGTTATAAAAAAATAATGTGTGTTAAGAAAATAAAAACAAGGTGAGGGTTAAAAGGATTGTGAGTGAAAGAGTTCAAAAAGTATAAAAGAGCGTTAAATCAAAATCGAGCTCAGAAAAAAAAAACCCTTTCAAGTAACAATTTATTAACACTTTCTAGTTTTGTACGTGTTGATATTTCATAATATCTTCTAAATTTTTAGAGAAATAAGGAGCCGAGCTTAAGAATCATTTGGGGGCAAACAGGAGACAATGTCATGCGCTTAACCATTATTGATGCTTGGAACCATTTTGAGCTACCTTTTGTTTGAACGTCGAACCATTCTTAGCCTCTAAACATTACAACCCTAGAAGACCTTTGGGACTCTAATAGTTCACTAACACAATGATTCTTGAATTGTTTTCATTTATTCGAATGAAGACTCGTACATACATTCATTTTAATTTGCCTCTACATTTGTTAGCACTTTAACTTATTAAACTAATTATGTTTACATTAAGGATGCCTGAGTTATCAAAATATCACTCTTAAGTTGTATGTGAGGTAGTTCTTATACAAATTTGATATTTTACCACTATGTGACCTAGTTGTCCTATTTAGTCCAAGATCCGTCTATTGCATGTTTAGTGTGTTTGCTTGAGTACAAGAAAAGGCTTAAGTGTAAGGGGGTTTGATTTGTCGTAATTTGATATGTCAAATTAGGTTTCCCTTCTATATTTAACTAGCTCGTTTTTGGGAAAATAACATATTTTTCGTAGTTTAGTGCAGATTTTAGATTTCTAATTTAACAAGTGCAAATATCCCTTTTTAATCATTTTGATACCCAAATTGGCCAATTGTGCCATTGCCTAATGGAGTGTTGTAGGAACTTGCTGATGACCTAAAATTGTGCAAAAACATCACCAAAGAAAGGAGTATCATGACATTAGAGCAAGAGAATCATGATACCCCAAACAGGCCTAGGATGATGACCACTTACATTGGTATTGTGAGTAATTGCTTATTATTTTCATATGAACTTACTAAGTGTAAAGCTTACCTATCCTCTCCATTTCTTTAGTATTGGCAGGTCAGCTCGGGGTTGGAGATCGTCGGAGGCAAAATCACACTATCAAACTATCATTTTTGGGAAAATTAATTCAAATATTAGAAATATCAAGTGAGTGGCATGTATAGGAAGTTGGTTTGTGATATGTATTTTTATTATGATTTTGACCTTACGTATTAGTCTGCATTGAGTTATCGTATATGATCATGAGATGTGGTCCTTATCCATTATGGTTTATAAGTTTAATTAATCTTGCCATGTCCTATGTTTTGATGTGATGATATAGTTAGCTTTGTTTGTTATGCATGTGTTCGAAAAGTTTTGAATTAAATGAAATTTTATGGCCCGGTTTTCGTCTATGTGTATTGTTAAGTCTGGTAATGCCTTGTACTCTGTTTCGGCCTTGGATACGGGTAAGGAGTGTTAGATGTTCAAACTCCCAAGCTCGATTGTAAGTGCTCCTTAGCCTCGTTTTTAAAGTTCTTTACATTTTTGAAATCCCGGTAACTTGGTTAAGCTTATTCTAGCAATAATTTAACCTAGGGTTTATATTTGGAAAAATACCCATAGGTGATATGTGTTTATTTTGATGTTTTATGGTAGAATATGAAGCTTGAAATTGTGTTAAACAACTTTTACTAAGCGATTTTACGTGAAAACGAGTAAAACGACATAATCGGTAAAAATACCTAATGTTCATAAGTACATGTTAGAGTGTGAATTTGATGTTGCTATAGAAGGGAAAAATGATCAGTATGTCATAAAACATAAGAAAATAGAATGAAGTTTAATTTACGAGCCTAGGGACAAAAATGTAATTTTGACAAAGTTTAAGGGCAGAATTGTAATTTTTCCAAAATATGATTTTGGGTCAATTTGAATAATGTGAGTCCTAATTAGGCTATATTTGTAATGATAGAGCAAGGAAAATTGAAATTCAGGCTAAAATCGGTAAAATACCAAGTTGGGGACAAAAAGGTAAAAATGGTCATTTTCGTATACGAGGTAAGTTCGTGTGTTAATAATAATGCAATACCATACTTGAATAGTAATTTTCTATTGTTATGGCATAAATTGTATGATTTAATATGTTTAGGAGAAGTTGATGGATGGTGTATATGATATGGAAAATGTGATGCTTGTTGTGTCATGTGAAATTGAATGGCAAATTATTGTTACATGAATTGAATGTTAAATTACTATTACATGGGTTGTATGAATTGCTACACGGTTGTACCTGATGAGATTTCGACAAGTTTGTACGTAAATAATTTATCGATTCTTTTTATTTTATTATATTTTGTTATCATATGAAATGTGGCTGAGAATGATTATTTGTTGTAAATTGCAAATTGAAAAAGGACTATAAATAAATTTGTAACATGTTGGAAAGTGAGGAATTTCCTGATTGAGCCTTAGGAATAGAACGATACAATTGATCTATTGTGAGGTCACGTGTGTAGTACTAAGTGCAGGCTACTATGTGTACTGGATAATTGGTCGCATGTGTAGTACTAAGTGCAGGCTACTATGCGTACCCGATAACTTCGATCACGTGTGTAGTACTAAGTGCAGGTTACTACGTGTATCAGATGGTTAGGTCACATGTGTAGTATTAAGTGCAGGCTACTACGTGTATTGCATAATTGGTCGCATGTGTAGTACTAAGTGTAGGCTACTATGCGTACCAGATAACCTTGTCTACAAGTGTGAAAATATGTGCAGGCAACTGAGTATCAGTTATTATTCCGAAGAGTTCAACGGGAAAATCGATTAAGTAAAAATACATGTGAACATGATTATATGATGAATAACTGCAGGTATATGTTTATGAAAATTATGAGCAATGTGCTCGATATTTGAGTGAACTTCGATAAGACAAAATGGATTAACTGAAATTATGTAAGAGTGAATTTTAGTAGTAAAATAGTGTTGGATAGTAGCAGTTGCGTGACTTTGAAAATTCACCAACAATTGTGTAAGTTGAATTAAATTTCAAAAAAATTATATAATTAAATATTAATAAGTTTATTTTCATATAAAAGAAACATGGGGAGCAAAAGAGTTCTATATTATGTGATATTCTAATTTTTGTGAGATAGTGTCAGAATGAATTCGAGATCCCCTGTTCTGACTTGGAAAAATAGTTACAAATTGTAAAAAAAATAATTATGAGTTATAATTTATATGAATAAAATCCTCAATGAGTATAATTTCATGAGGAATTAAATTAAACATCATCCGATTCCTGAAATATGAGATAAATAATTTTTAGTGAAGAGAGGTCAGAGCTGTTGGACAGCAAAACAGTAGAAACTTTAATGAATAAACAGTATTAATTGGCTAAACAAAAAATTCTGGATATTTTATGGAAGAAAGGCATATGAGTCTAGTTTCAAGGAAAATTAACAAAACTAAATTTGGAGTTTTGTAGCTCTATATATGAATGATTTAGTAATTGTAACTCGATAAAACAACTTAACCTGACCATGTGTAATTGTACAATTATAGTGTTTTATCTTGAAAAGCATGTTAGTAATTGCTTATTAATTTCATATGAACTTACTAAGCGTAAAGCTTACCCATCCTCTCCATTTCTTTAGTATTGGTAGTTTGGCTCGGGGTTGGAGATCGTCGGAGGAAAAATCACACTATCAAACTATCATTTTTGGGAGAATTAATTCAAATATTAGAAATATCAAGTGAGTGGCATGTATAGGAAGCTGGTTTGTGATATGTATTATTATTATGACTTTGACCATACGTATTAGTCTGCATTGAGTTATCGTATATGATCATGAGATGTGGTCTTATCCATTATGGTTTATAAGTTTAATTAATCATGCCATGTTCTATGTTTTGATGTGATGATATAGTTAGCTTTGTTTGTTATGCATGATTGATAATACATTAGGTAAGTTAAATGCAGACCAATGAATCATGAATTAAATGGAAATGAGTAATGTTGCCTTGAATATGGATGTTTAATGGACAAAATGGTAACTACATTATGATGTTATAAAATGAGAATAAGATTCAGCATGTCTAGTTCTGGTTAATGTAAGAATGTATATTATATACAGGATAGTAAGAAAATATGTTTTACTTAAATAACATGTTATTGCATGATTATAGATGTGTAAGTGCTCATTTATTCCACGTTTTATGCCTTTAAATATAAGTCTATGCATGTGTTCAAAAAGTTTTGAATTAAATGAAATTTTATGGCCGGTTTTTGTCTATGTGTATGGTTAAGTCTGGTAATGCCTCGTACCCTGTTCCGGCCTTGGATACGGGTAAGGGGTGTTACAACATTATTACACATTCATTTGACCTTGTCATCTCATTAATCACTTATACCTTTAAACTATGGTTACTAACTTATACATCAAACATCCATGTTCAAGGCACTATCATCTTATTACCATATTACATGTTTAATTCATGGTTATGACCACCTTGATTGGTTATAAAACATGCATTCAACACACATGACATATTACGAACCATGCATGACAAACAAACATATTCATATAATCACATCATATGCATGAAAACTAACATGATTAGCTAGACTTACAGACCATAATCAATATGAGCCACCTCTCATGGCCATATACAATAGCTCGATATAGGCCAATACATTTAGCCAAATCATAATAACACATGTCATAGAACTAGGTCCTTATACAAGCCACTCACTTGATATTTCTAACATATGTATCAATACTCCAAAGGTATTGGCTTGATAGTGTGATGCTACCTCCGACGATCTCCAGCGCCGAGCCGACTTGACAACACTAAAAGAAATGGAAAGGAAGGAGTAAGCTTTACACTTAGTAAGCTCGCATGAAAAATAATAAGCAATGTATTAACATGTTATTTTTCAATTCCTCTCTATTTATTCCAAGTCCAGTTAAATTGTTTTCTCGAGTCACAGTCACTAAATTATTTATATCCGGAGCTACGGGGCTCCAAATTGAGAATTTCTAATTTCCCAGAAACTAGACTCACATATATTCTTACCATAAAATTTTCAGAATTTTCGGTCTAGCCAATAAGTACAGTTTATTCTTTAAAGTCACCCCTGTTTCACTATTTGACAGTTCCGACCCCTCTGCACTAAAAATTAATTATCTCTTCGTACAAGATTTGGATAATGTTTTGGTTTGTTTCTTTTGAAAATAGACTCATTAAGTATTTTAAGCATATAAATTACAAGCCATAATTTTTTTTTACAATTTTTAATGATTTTCCCAAACCAGAACAGGGGATTCCTAAATCATTTTGACTGTCTCACAAAAATTCAAATATCTCATAATATGAAATTATTTTTCTTACACCGTTTCATTTATATGAAAATAGACTCAATAAGATTTTATTTCATATATTATTCAACTTCTAATTATATTTCCTCCATTTTTGGTGATTTTTCAAAGTCACACAACTGTTACTGCCCAAAACTGTTTTATTACTAAATTTCACTCTTTCATGTTTTCTTTATAGTAACTTTAATTGTAACACTTACTCCATATCAATCTTACCAATGTTTGATCATATATAGAGCACGTTGCTCATAAGTTTACACACACGGACCTTCACTTATTTATCACATAGTCATATTCAATTACACCTAGTCATATCCCGTTGAACACATCGGAATAATAACGGATGCCCGGTGGCCTGCACACAGTACCACACTTGTAGTCAAAGCTACCTTCTTCACAAAGTGGCCTTCACATAGTACCACACTTGTGATCAAAGCTATCTTTTACACAAAGTGGCCTGCACGTAGTACCACACATGTGATCAAAGCTATCAGGTACGCATAGTAGCCTATAGTTAGAACTGCACATGCGACCTAACCATCTGGTACACGGAATAGCTTGCCTTAGTACTACACACGTGACATAAAACCATTTTAAACACATAGTAGCCTTCACATAGTACTACACATGTGTTCTTACAATAGATCATTCGTATCTTTTCTTTTCCGAAGGTCCAACCAAGAAATTCCTCACTTTTTAACATTTTACCAATTCATCCATAATCAATTTCAATTCATAATTTACATCAAGTGATCATTCAATATGCAACCACCTCTCATATAATAACAAAATATTATAACATAAGTAAAAACGGTATATTATTTACATACAAACTTACCTTCCTTTTCACTCTTTCACAAGTTATCCAACTTAATAAAACATCATGTTATATAAAATTTTCAATATATTCAGCTATTATAGCAAGCCATCAATGATTGAACCATCAAACATTTCATGTGCTACTAGTCATATATCATTGTTCTCACAAATTTTATATACCATTCTTTCATCACTTTTTAATATATTAAATCATGACATTCGTGCAATAATAATATAGAATTTTCAATTCAAATATAGCATTGAAATATTATTGAAACACGAACTTACCTCGGTACCAAAATAGCAAAAAGGAACCTAACTGTCGATTTTCCATTTTTCACCCGATCTAGGTCCAATCCTCATTTTCCTTGATCTATAATATCACATTTAATCCAATTATTAGTCACATTTTTTAATGTGATCCAAAAATCACATTTTGGAAAAATTATATTTTTTCCCCTAAACTTTGTCAAAATTACACTTTTGCCCCTAGGCTCGTAAAGTGATTTTTATTCAATTTTCTCACTCTATAGGCCTAGCTAAACCATTTTCATAACTATAGTAAAACATCCTTTTATACTATTTTTACAGCTTTTACAAAATGGTCTTTTCAGACGTTTTCATCAAAAATCGCTTAGTAAAAGTCGTTTATTTAACACCCAACACTCATTTTCTACCATTAGACATCAAAATGCATGCATGTCACACACTGGTCAATTTTTAAACATGAACCCTAGCTCAAATTAATGCTAGAAATAGATAGATCTTGTTTCAGGGATTGCAAAAACATAAAAATCATTAAAAACGGGGCTAGAACAGACTTACAATCGAGCTTGGAAGCTTGAAAACCCTAGCCATGGTTTCTCCATGCAAGTTTTAGCCAAGAGGTTGAAGATAGAAAAATATTGTCTTTTAAATTTGTTTTTAATTCATTTTAATAATTAAATGAGCAAAATGCCCTTAATGAAAAACTTTTGAAAAATGCCTAACCATGTCCATTTTTGTCCATCAACTTAACCAATGGTCTAATTACCATATAAGGACCTCAAATATAAACTTTCATAACAATTGGACACCTCTAGCATGTAGAACTCAACTTTTGTACTTTTTCCGATTTAGTCCTTTTGACTAAATTTAGTGCCCAAACGTCAAAATTTTCGAATGAAATTATCACAAAATCATTCTGTGAAATTGTATACCATAAAAATATAATAAAAATAAAATTTTCCTTATCATATTTGTGGTCCCGAAACCATTGTTCCGACTATGTCTGAAATCAGAATGTTAAATCGGGACTAAATCGGAACCTAAGAGAATTTTTGCAAAACTTCAAAAATTTTCTAAGGCGCAGGGGACACACGCCCGTGTGGCCAGGCAGTGTGGCTACACGGTTAAGAGACCCGCCTATATCTCAGGCTGTGTGGGCATTCAAAATAGGGGCACACGGTTGTTTCCCCACCCGTGTCCATGCCAGTGTAACTGTAACAGCCCGATTTAGACCCTAGTAGGAATAGTGATTTTGGGATCACAAATTCAAAGTTAAAGAATTATTTTAATATTATTTTCTGTGTTTACAGAATGTGTTTAAGCATGTGTGAAAGTTTCGTGTGGAAATTTTATTGATTGTGTGCTTAATTTGATAAAAGGACTTAATCGCGTAAAATGCAAAAGTTGCATTCTATTTGTTCAAGTGCTTAATTTCCATGACTTATTAATTATAAAATCCTTATGATGTTATAAAACCATTTAAAGAATGGATGGACCATTATGCCTATAGTTAGTAGAATTTTAATGTTAATTCATTAAGGCTAAAATGGTAATTATATTATTAAGCCATTTATAATAATACATAGTGAAAATAATGGCCATTTTATCATCTTTTATGATCGAATGAAGCAAGGGAAAAAGCTTAAAGTAGGGTTTTGATATTCGGTTCATGTGTGGCCAAATTGAGGTATGTATTTTGCTCGGTTTTTGATAATTTCTTCTTTTTTTATGATCGTTGTTAAGTGTTCTAGCAAGCCCATGCCTAAATTCATGAAATTTTTTATAATTTTATGAGATTCCATTGATGAATTCAAGAACTTTGTGATGTTAAATGGTGAATTATGAAAGCTTAGCGCTTGATAAACATGTTTTGTAAAGTGATTTTGAGTAAAAATGTATATTAGGAATTAAATTGAGAAAAGTATATATTGAGGAATTAAAATGTGAAATAAATAAAGTGTGGGGGCTTATATGAACACCACGTATATTCGGCTAGGCATGGTACAAAGAAATTTTGTGTATTTTGTGATTTCGTGAATTAGGGACTAAATTGTCAAAATGTGAAAATGTAAGGTTAATTTGTAAAATTCCCTAAACATGTGTATATGGATTGAATTGAATAATTTGTTGAACAAAAGATTTAATATTGAATAAATATAGATCAAGAAAGGAGGAATTCAGACCTAGATCGAGGTAAAAACAAAGTGCTCGATTGATCGACTAATATCATCATTTTTACGTTTGAGGTAAGTTCGTGCATAATACATATCATTTATACAATGTTTGTATGTGATGAAATAAATAGAAATTAGATTGAGAAGTTGGAATATGTGAAATGTGAATAGAATTTGAGGCACTAAGTGTGCGAAAAATTAAGCAGCTACGGCCATTAAAAATGGCACTGAGTGTGCGAGAATATAATAGTGATGGCTGAATAAATAGCACTATGTGAGCGATACAGATATAAGTTCGGTTTAATGAAATTGCACTAAGTGTGCGATAATATTATAGCTTCGGCTAATTAAATTGGCACTAAGTGTGCGAGTTCATTGAATGTTCGAATATGATCGAATGGAGTAGTGCATCGAGCATTGAAGTGATAAATGTGATAGGTAAGAACGTGATGATACAGGTATGTAGGAACCTATGTGGTTGATGATATTGAGTATGAAGTAGATGAAAGGTTATGTAAATGAAGGATGAGATGAGTTACATTAAGTGTTAGCTAACTGATATAATTATATTTTAATTGATGAGTTAAATGTGTTATATCATGAACTTACTAAGCTTAAAAGCTTACTGTGTGAAATGTTCTCTATTTTACACTATCATAAAGCTAGCTTGGATCCGGGGATCGTCAACGACTCATTCACACTATCAAACTTCTAATTTGGTACCATTTTGAGAGTTGTATTTATTGTATATGGCATGTATAGGCTAGTGTCATTTTGGTATGTTTTGTGTTGTGGTTAGCCATGAGACTTGGCTTGTAAATAGTGGTATGTATGACATCTTAAGTTGGCCTAATTGGTATGTTTGATAAGTAAGAAATGTGATGTTTATAATGTTCATGTGATAGTTTAAATATGGGATGTTGAATTGGCAAGTTTTGTGGTATAAAATAGGTAATAAGATGATGAGATTATACTTTTTAAACTTATGTGAGTTTTAATGATTTTGGTATATTTAGGTTGTGGAATTGAGTAGTGAATTAAATGGTGGAGGTTATGCAATATGTATGAAATGGTTGATTTGGTTTCCTATAAATGATGCAAAAATGTTGTGGTTTTGGTGTGATTGAAATAGGTGGGAAATGTGGCTTAAACCAAGCCTAATTTCACCCCACAGGGTTGAGCATACGGCCGTGTGTCTATTGTAATTTAGTTATTCAAGTCAGTCTCGAGCACGGCCTAGACACACGGGCGTGTTTGGTGGCCGTGCGAGGCACACAGCCTTTGTACATAGGCTTCTGTGGCCATTTTGAAGGGTTCACGGGCTAGACACACGGGCGTGTAGTCGACCGTGGTGACCCAAGTCAGTTTTGACCACAGCCAAGGCACACGGGCGTGTCTTGTGGCCGTGTGGACAAGTCAGTATATATGCCCTATTTTGCCAGGGCCTAGACACACTGGTGCGTCTAATGCCGTGTGAGGTACACAGCCTGTTCACACGGGCATGTAACTTTTATAACTTTGAAAAATGTTTAAGTTTTGAAAAATTTTGTATGAGCTCGGTTTAGTCTTGACCCTTTTCTAAAGCATGTTTGAGGTCTCGTTGACCTAATATAAGGGACTTTGTAATGATGTATGACCTATGATGTTATTATGATTGAGAAATGAATGCTAAATGTGTCGATCTATCCGGTAACGTCTTTAACCTTATTTCGGCGATGGATATGGGTTAGGGGTGTTACATTTGATTAGTATTAGAGCTACGATTTAATCGATTCTAGGACTAACGTAGCGTGTGAGAGTCTAGCTATACATGCCATATATATGAATTACAATAGTGTGATGATTCCTGATAGTTAAATGTGTTTTTCATATAGCTAATGGATCTTGAACGAGCGATAGCTGATGATGTTGAGAGTAATGTGCCTGCTCCCACTCAAGGGACAGCGCCAGCTGAATCTAGGCTGATATCTAGTAGTCAGGGAGGAGTGGCTAAGCAAGCCTTCTTCCAAATGATGACTGAGTGGTTCATAGAATTTGTACGAATGAGTCCGACTGCTCAACAACCTCCACCCTACCTGTTCCTCAACAAGTCCTGGTTGTGCCACAAGTAATAGATCCGATTCGACTAAGTAAGCCACCTGTTGATAAGATTGGTAAACACGAGGCTGAAGAGTTTCGGCCAATGGTTGATGATGATGCCGAGAGGGCTGAGTTCTGGCTTGAGAACACTATCCGAGTATTCGATGAGTTCTCTTGTACTCCAGACAAATGTATTAAATGCGTAGTCTCCTTGTTTAGAGATAATGCATATCACCAGTGGAAAACATTAACATCGGTGGTTCCTAGAGAAAGAGTTACCTGGGAATTCTTTCAGACTGAGTTTCGAAAGAAGTACATAAGGTAGAGATTCCTCAATCAGAAAAATAAAAAGTTTTTTTAGTTGAAACAGGGTCAGATGACAGTTACAGAATACGAAAGAGAATTTGTACGTTTGAGCAAATATGCTCGAGAATATGTGTCTATTGAAGAGATTATGTGCAAAAGATTTGTTGATGGATTGAACAAAGATATAAAGCTGTTAGTTGGGATACTTGAGCTGAAAGAATTTGTAATACTGGTTGAGGGGGCTTGTAAAGCCGATGACCTCAACAAAGAAAAGAGAAAAGTGGATGCGGAGGTGAGAGATTCGAGGAAGAGATCGATGAATAAATCTTATCATTCCTCGTCGAAGAAATCAAGAGATTACTTTAATTGATCAACAGCTTCAATGGGATATTAGAATAGAGATCGCAGGAAGCAATACACTAATCTTAAAGCTCAAGCCACATCGATATCGAGCCTTGGTAACATAAAAGATGTTAAGCCTGAGTGTCAACAATGTGGAAGACAATATTTTGGAGATTGCTGGGGAAAAGTAATAACTGAGCTTGTTACAGTTGTGGTTCATGAGATCACTTTATAAAAGATTGTCCAGTGCTAGTTGAAAAAGATAATGTTTAGAACATGAGGCCGAGTAACACTGTAGCTAGAGGTAGACCACCGAGAAACACTGGAAATGTGAGTGGTGGTGGAGGTATGAAGCGAGACACTGCAGTAAGATCTGATGCTAGAGCATCTGCACGAGCCTACGCTATTCGAGCATGTGAAGAAGCTTCATCTCCAGATGTTATTACCGATACTTTTACTCTCTATGATACTAAAGTTATTGCATTGATAGATCCAGGGTCTACTCATTCGTATATGTGCATGAATTTAGTATCCAGTAAGACTTTGCCTATAGAGTCTACTGAAATTGTAATTAGAGTATCGAACACCTTAGGCAACTGTGTATTGGCTGATAAAGTGTACAAGAATTGTCCATTGATGATTCAGGGTAATTATTTTTTGGTCGATTTGTTGTTGCTACCATTTGACGATTTTGACCTAATTCTGGGTATGGATTAGCTAACGTTGCATGATGCGGTGGTGAATTGTAAACAAAAGATGATTGATTTGAGATGTCAGAGTAACAAGATTATCCGAATTGAATCAGATGGTTTGAACGGATTGCCTGTAGTGATTTCAATGATGCTAGCTCAGAAATATGTGAGAAAGGGTTGCGAAGCTTATTTAGCCTATATACTTGACACAAAAGCTACTGAAAAGAAGATTGAATCAGTGCTAGTTATTTGTGAATATTTAGATGTATTTCCTGATGAGTTACCGAGTTTACCTCCGATCCGAGAAGTTGAGTTTGATATCAAATTAATACTGGGAACTACTCCAATATCGATAGCTCCATACAGAATGGGACGACTGAATTAAAAGAGTTCAAAGCTCGGTTGCAAGACTTGATAGATAGAGGTTTCGCACAACCGAGTTATTCTCCCTGGGGTGCACTGGTTTTATTTGTGAAACAGAAAGATGGAACTATGAGAATGTACATTGATTATCGACAGCTCAAAAAAGTGACGATCAAGAACAAATATCTTTTACCGTGGATAGATGATTTTTTTGATCAGTTAAAATGAGCTACCGTGTTTTCAAAGATAGACCTGAGATCACGGTACTATCAGTTGCAGGTAAAAGATTCAGACATTTCGAGAACTGCATTCAGAACGAGGTATGGACACTATGAGTTTCTAGTTATGCCTTTTGGATTAACGAATGCACTTGTTGTTTTCTATGGACTTGATGAACAGAATTTTCAGACCATATTTAGATCGATTTGTTGTCGTATTGATTGATGATATTTTGATTTAGTCACGTGATGAAACTGAGCATGCTGAACATATGAGAATAGTGCTACAGACTTTGCGATATAAGCAATTATATGCGAAGTTTAGCAAATGTGAATTCTGGTTATGAGAAGTCGGTTTTCTGGGACTTGTTGTGTTAGCATCTGGTATCCGAGTTGATCTGAGCAAGATTTCGGCTATTTTGTATTGGAAACCTCCGAGAAATGTTTCTGAAGTTCGTAGTTTTCTTGGACTTGCTGGTTATTATAGAAGGTTTGTAAAAGGCTTTTCAATGATTGCGACTCCGTTGATGAAACTACTTCAGAAAGATGTGAAATTTGACTGGTCTGAAAAGTTTCAGAAAAGTTTTGATCAGTTGAAAGTTCTATTGACTGAAGCTTTGGTGTTAGTGCAACCAGAATCAGGTAAAGAATTTGTGGTCTATAGTGATGCTTCATTGAACGGTTTAGGTTGCGTTTTGATGCAAGAAGACAAAGTTATAGCCTATGCTTCGAGACAGTTAAAGCCGCATGAAAAGAACTATCCTATACACGATCTTGAGTTGGTTGTGATTGTATTTGCTTTGAAGATTTGGCGCCACTATCTTTTGGTGAGAAATGTCACGTATATTCTGATCATAAATTCTTGAAATATCTAATGACTCAGAAAGATTTGAATCTATGACAGTGAAGATGGTTAAAGTTGTTAAAAGACTATGAGCTTGTAATTGACTACCATTCAGGAAAGGCCAATATTGTTGTTAATCCTCTAAGTCAAAAATCATTTTTTGCATTTCATACGATGAATACTCAGTTAACTTTGTTTGAAGATGGTTCAATTTTAGCTAAGTTGAAAGTAAAACCGTTATTTATTCGTCAGATTTACGAAGCTCAGAAGGTTAATAATGAATTTTTAGAACAACGGGCTCAGTGTGATCTAAATACTGATTCAGAATTTTGATTGATGGTGAAGGTTGTTTGAGATTTAGAGATCGAATATGTGTTCCGAGAAATTCAGAGTTGATTCAGATGATTTTAAATGAAGCTCATAGCAGTTAGTTACCTGTTCATCTGGGTAGTACTAAAATGTATAATGATCTGAAACAACTTTATTGGTGGCGTGGTATGGAACTACCTATCTCGAAATTTGTTATAAAATGCTTAATTTGTTAGCAAGTTAAAGCTGAACATCAAGTTTCGTCTGGGTTACTTCAACCGATTATGATTCCTGAGTGAAAATAGGACAAAATCACGATGGATTTTGTATCAGGTTTACCTCTGTCACCAAGTAAGAAAGATGCAATCTGGGTTATTGTGGACAGATTGACTAAATCGGATCATTTCATTCCGGTTCGTACAGATTATTCCTTTGATAAGCTTGCTAAGTTGTTTATTTCTCAGATTGTGAAATTACAGGGCTGTTGTTTCGAATAGAGATCCGAGGTTTACATCACGATTTTGGAAGAAACTGCAAGATGCATTAGGTATGAAACTACATTTTAGCACTGCTTTCCACCCACAGACGGATGGTCAATCCGAATGGATTATTCAGATACTTGAGGATATGTTGAGATGTTGTATTCTTGAGTTTGAAGAAATGTGGGAACAATACTTATCATTAATTGAATTTGCATATAATAATATCTTTTAATTGAGTATCAAAATGGCTCCTTACGAGGCTTTATACTGTCGAAAATGTCGAGCACTGTTGTACTGGATAGAGCTTAGTGAGAATAAGATTCACGAGATTGATTTGATCAGAGAAACAGAAGAAAAAGTGAAAGTAATACGAGATAGTCTAAAAGAAGTTGCGGATCGTTAGAAATCGTATGCAAATTTAAAAAGAAAAGATATTGAGTTTGAGATTAGTGACAAAGTGTTTTTGAAAGTCTCACCATGGAAGAAAGTACTTTGATTTGGCAGAAAAGGCAAGCTGAGTACGAGGTTTATCGAGCTGTAATTATCGAGCGTATCTGGCCAGTTGCTTATATATTCTTGTTGCCACCAGAGCTAGAAAAGAGTCACAATGTATTCCATGTATTGATGCTATGAAGATACAGATTAGATCATTCGTATGTTATTTCCGCAACTGGGATTGAAATTCAGCCTGATATGTCTTATAAAGAAAAACCGATACAGATTTTAGCTCGTGAGATCAAAGAGCTAAGAAATAAAAGAATAGAGTTAGTGAAAGTTGTAACACCCCAAACTCAGCCCGGATGTTATGGCCGGATCTGGCACATCACATTGAAGTGTTTTAGCGAAAACCTTGTTTTCATTGAAAACCCTTCCTTGAAAGAAATATGAAACCTCAATTATCTTATTAAACTCTCATTTCAATCACAAAAACCTGTTTATAACATATGATTTTATGAAAACCTGTCATTTTGAAATTTAGTTGCGGAAACGTAGTTTATAAAAAAAAAACTATGGTTTAGAAAATCCGTGTTCAGCTTCTCGTAATTACAACGCACAAAAATAATAATCCAAATAATAATAAAAAAGAAGCCTTATTACAATCTGGACTGAAAAGTAAATAGAATCTCATATGCTTCTAAAAAACAAAACACAAGTCCATGTTGTCTTACTAGCTGGCCACCTAGAGTCCCTCCAAACATCGAACCTTCTAATGAGCATCACTTGAAAATAAAATAAAAGAGGGGGTGAGTTTTTGCAAACTCAGTATGTACAATCTTCAACGAAAAACAAGCATTCAAAAATCACCATACATCAAACATGCAATGTAATCCCATCCCAATTATCCATCCGCTACACACCAGCTCCGTCCCCCGTCACATCATGTGGGGATATAAATATCGACCCACCCAACCGATACACATCCATGGTAGCCCAGTTGCGGAACTACCTTCATTCACATATTGGGTTTAAAAGCCACCGGTGGATCCACGATTGTCAAGCAACCATGCAATCCTCATATACTTCCTCCGTTCCATATTTCCCATCCCATATGCAACCTAAGAATAATATCATATGTATGCAGCAGATATGCATGTCACATTCATAAAACTTACATTCAACACATAGGGGTATTTTGGTCATTTTCGCCCTTAGGGGCATTTCGATAATTTTTCCCTTATTATGGTTTTCACTTACCTTGGCCCGTTAACAAATCTCGTGAGCTAAGATGAACGAATACTATGCACCAGGTAAGACTCCAGAAAAGAGGAGGTGGGTCATTAAGACCGCTTAAGTACCAAGCTCTCTCTAGATCCAATCCTAGATATGCATATACCCGATGCCACACCTTAACCCTAAGACTTGTCCACGAGCTTAATAATTTAATTAAGTTTTATGTAGTCATCATATACTAGGCCCAAAACCCCTACATACATGCACATGGCCCACTAGGCCTAATCTCATTTATATGGCCCATCCAGCCCAATTCACTTTCATATGGCCCATCAGGCCTAATTTACATTCATATGGCCCGTTATGCCCAATCTCATTTATATGGCCCATCCGGCCCAAATCACATTATATCCATGCTCACACACAAATTTTCTATCACATAGCATCACTTACCAAATTTTGCCTACTATGGGCCCAACAGCCCATCGGGCCCATTTAGCCCATTCTGGCCCATTTGACCTATTCACAACCCAAGTCCATGGAATCGCCCATGGGCCTCAGACAGCCTATCGGTCTCCCCCTTATGAGTGTTCGCGCGCTCGCAAGACTACCGCAGCAAAACTTTCGGCTTTTCGGCATTTCGGCTTTAAGGCTTTTGCCAATCTACTTGTGTGTGCAGTGTAAGTACACACCTGGTAAGCAAGCATGCTGCGATTCCCTTAGTCACAACCTACGAACGATATCACCCTTCAATTAATCGTATGCTTAATACATATTTTACCCAAAAACTGAAACCTCACCTTAACTTTACCTTGAACACCAATCTCTAATAGCTTTTCCTTGATCACGTACTCCCTAGATCTGCATTAATCTTACTCATTAAAACCAAATACTAGGGGACTAGCATCCAACATAATTCACCCTCTTATCTCAGTTAAGACTATTCGGCCAACCTTAGCCAATAAGAGAGGAATACTTACCAAAACCGCAAAACACCTAAGGAGCGATTCAGTAGAGAGCTAAAATCCGAGATCCGATACTAATTCCCTACCAAGTTGATTAAAAAGAGTTAGGGATAGGAGTAATTGGTATTAACAATACTAGCCGAAAAAGAGATAAGGTACTTACCCCAAAAGAGTAATCGGCCCAAGGGAGATTCGCTTTTCGGCTTTCAAACTAATATGGTGAATAAGGTTTATTTGGCACAAATTAAAGAAGAAGGGTAGAAGAAGGAATCGACTAATCTAAAGGGTAAATCAGAAGAGATCTGAGGAGAGAAAGAATGGTAAAAGAATCTGCTAGAAAAGATGGAAAAGCCAGTCGGCACTAAAAAAAATGAAGAATTTGGCATTAGCCTAGGATCCCAAACTCAACACATATTTATAGCCTTTAGCCAAATTGCCTGACCCTCAATTCCCAATTCAGCTCCATCACTTCCCCCTTCTCATCTCCTCGTTTTTCTCCCTGATAACTCCCAAATCTATTTCCTAAATTTTCTCTTTTGAACACTCCCCTTAGAGTTCATTTTCACGCCACTTCCAATCTTCTAGAAGGCCAAAATTAGACTCCTAAAAAATACTAAGCTAGGATTCGAACCTCGGATCTCCATGCTAGCCACTACCGCCACCTCCCTACACCCTAAGTGGCGTCATTTAGCCACTTCTCCATAAGGCTTTTTTTATGCCATTTTCCCCTATCTTTATTTAAAAGCCCAACTACTCCCAACCTTGATTCTTTTAATAATTAAATTAAAATTCCTCCACCAAAAAACTCGAACCTAGAACTTCTCCAACAAACCTAGACACTTCAAATTCCTTAAACCCTTAAAGCCAACATGTCTTTTGTCATTTTCTTGCTCACTTAAAAATTTTATGAAACCCAAAGCCCAAAGCCCAATTCATCTAGGCCCAAAATTCAGGGAGTTACAACTTTACCCCCTAAAAGAATTTTTGTCCTCGAAATTCCCAACTATTAGTACAGCTGCTTAACATAGTCTACCACACCATGCTCCTGCTGCACACTCCAATTCCAAACTAAGTAAATAACACATTATGGATAAAGTACGTACCAAAATCTGCCTTTGGAGCATCTCCGTCCTCTCGACGACGTACTACATAGACCAACGCTGGTTGTCTCGCCTCAACATGACCGGCACCTCTGCCCAGTGCTCCACGGCCCAAACCATTTCCACCCCTGGGCTGACCATGGCCTCTGGGCGGCTACTGACCACCCCTCGGTGGTTGAGCACCACCTTGACCCACTATTGGCACTCAACCCAGTATTCTAGGGCAATCCCTGATCCTATTGCTCCATAGACCCACAAGCTAAACAAGCTCTCATCCTCTTCCAACACTCGCCTCCATGGCTTCTCCCACAATCAGCACAGGTGGCACCCCTGGATTAACAACAAGGGGCCTTGTTCTAACTGGCCCATTATCTCTAGCCCTAGCCCTAGGCCTCTCTCCAACACCAGGAGTCCCAGCCTCCCTTTTATTCTTACCCCTTTCTTTTTCCAGATTCAGGCGCTCAGTGCGCTTTACCTCCTCCGCTATCTTTGCTTTCTCCACCAATTCCGAGAATACTCACTCCCTTTGTGGAGCTATCAATACCCTGAAGCTATCTTCTAGTCCATCCTCAAACCTAACGTAACGCTCATAGTTCGTTGCCACCATAACTCTTGCGTACCTACTAAGGCGTAGAAATTTCGCTTCATACTCCGCCATCATTTGTCTCCCTATGTCAAGTTCAGGAATTCCTTCCTTCTAGCGTCTACGTAACTTTCACATACATATTTCCCTTGAAATGTCGCCTTGAAGAACTCCCACGTGACCTGCTCAGGTTGGGTGCCCTCTTTCACTATTAGCCACCACTGGTAAGCTTCTTCCCTAAGCAGTGACACTGCCCCTTTCAGCTTTTGTTCCGGTGAGCAGTCCAAGTAATCCATTATCCTTTCCGTGGCCTCCAACCAATATTCAGCCACGTTAGGAGCCACACCAGCCAGGCCCTTAAAGATCTCAGCCCCATTTGATCGAAGTCACTCTAGAATGGACCCCCGATTTCCCGTGCCATTATTGGGCCCGGCGACTCTCTCCAAAATCCTTAGCATTGCCTACGACAATGCATCTTATCCCGCAGCTCGATCATACGATCCATTCCCAGCCACAGGTGAGGCCGGAGCCTCTTCTACTCTAACATCGAGCATATGACCCGATGCTGATGATTCAGCCCTAACACTTCTGCGGCCTCGGCCACAGTCTCTTGCACCTCTTCTAGCACTCATCGTCGATTTGAGTATTATCTGGATTAGAAATTTTATGAAGTTTTAGTTAGTTTAATAATTAAATCGATATTTTATGAAAATATTTAAAGAGAAGGTTATTTTTGTAAATCCTCTATAGTTTCAAGATCCTACGGGCTTAGTTCCATTCTAACATAATCATTTAAAGTAGCCCTCTAACTATCTAATGTATAACAATTTCAACAAGCTTAGGAACAGAAGAGCTTACTTGGCTCGACATTAGAGACTCAGTGTGCCGCTCAACAATTTTTTTTCAAAATAGTGTGATCTAAGATTTTTTTTAAAGTAGAAAAAGAAACCAAATAATAATAAGGCCCACTTCACAGCCCGAGTTTTACAACCTCGACTCTGATACCACTAAATGTAACACCCCAAACTCGGCCCAAACGTTATGGCCGGATCTGGCGTGTCACATTGAAGTGTTTTAACAAAAACCTTGTTTTCATTGAAAACCCTTCCTTGAAAGAAATATGAAACCTCAATAATCTTATTAAACTCTCTTTTCAATCACAAAAACCTATTTATAACATATGGTTTTATGAAAAACTGTCATTTTGAAATTTAGTTGCGGAAACGTAGTTTATAAAAAAAACTATGGTTTAGAAAATCCATGTTCAACTTCTCGTAATTACAACACACAAAAATAATAATCCAAATAATAATAAAAAGGAAGCCTTATTACAATCTGGACTGAAAAGTACTTAATAAAATAGAATCTCGTATGCTTCTAAAAAACAAAACACAAGTCCATGTTGTCTTGCTAACTGGCCACCCAGAGTCCTTCCAAACATCGAACCTTCTACTGAGCATCACCTGAAAATAAAATAAAAGAGGGGGTGAGTTTTTGCAAACTCAGTGTGTACAACCCTCAACGAAAAATAAGCATTCAAAAATCATCATACATCAATCATGCAATGCAATCCCATCCCAATAATCCATCCGCTACACACCAGCTCCGTCCTTCGTCACATCATGTGGAGATATAAATATCGACCCACCCAATCAATACACATCCATGGTAGCCCCGTTGCGGAACTACCTTTATTCACATATTGGGCTTAAAAGTCGTCGGTGGATCCACGATTGTCAAGCAACCATGCAATCCTCATATACTTCCTCCGTTCCATATTTCCCATCCCATATGCAACCTAAGCAGAATATCATATGTATGCAGCAGATATGCATGTCACATTCATAAAACTTACATTCAATACATAGGGGTATTTTGGTCATTTTCGCCCTTAATGACATTTCGATAATTTTTCCCTTATTACGGTTTTCACTTACCTTAGCCCGTTAACAAATCCCGTGAACTAAGATGAACAAATACTATGCACCAGGTAGGAATCTAGAGAAGAGGAGGTGGGTTATTAAGACCACTTAAGTACTAAGCTCTCCCTAGATCCAATCCTAGACATGCATATACCCGATGCCACACCTTAACCCTAAGACTTGTCCATGAGCTTAATAATTTAATTAAGTTTTATGTAGTCATCATATACTAGGCCCAAAACCCCTACATGCATGCATATGGCCCACTAGGCCCAATCTCATTTATATGGCCCATCCAACCCAATTCACGTTCATATGGCCAATCAGGCCCAATTCACATTCATATGGCCCGTTAGGCCCAATCTCATTTATATGGCCTATCCGGCCCAAGTCACATTATATCCATGTTTACACAAATTTTCTATCACATAGCATCACTTATCAAATTTTTCCTATTATGGGCCCAACAGCCCATCGGGCCTATTTAGCCCATTCTGGCCCATTTGGCCTACTCACAACCCAAGTCCATGGAATCGCCCATGGGCCTCAGGCAACCTATCGGTCTCCCCCTTACGAGTGTTCGCGCACTCGCAAGACTACCGTAGCAAAACTTTCGACTTTTCGACATTTCGGCATTCTGGCGTTTCGGCATTTCGACTTTTCGTCTTTTGCTGATCTACTTGTGTGTGCAGTGTAAGTACACACCTGGTAAGAAAGCGTGTTGCGCTTCCCTTAGTCACCAACCTACAAATGATATCACCCTTCAATTAGTCGTATGCTTAATACATATTTTATCCAAAAATCGAAACCTCACCTTAACCTTACCTTGAACACCAATCCCTAATAGCTTTTCCTTGATCACGTACTCCCTAGATCTACATTAATCTTACTCATTAAAACCAAATACTAGGGGACTAGCATCCAACATAATTCACCCTTATCTCACTTAAGACCATTTTGCCAACCTTAGCCAATAAGAGAGGAATACTTACCAACACCGCAAAATACCTAAGGAGCAATTCGGCAGTAAGCTAAAACCTGAGATCTGATACTAATTCCCTACCTAAGTTGATTAAAAAGAGTGAGGGAGGAGAGTAATCAGTATTAACAATGCTAGCCGAAAAATAGATAAGGTACTTACCCCAAAAGAGTAATCGGCCCAAGGGAGATTCGGCTTTTCGGCTTTCAAATTAATATGGTGAATAAGGTATATTTAGCACAACTTAAAGAAGAAGGGTAGAAGAAGGAATCGGCTAACCCAAAGGGTAAATCAAAAGAGATCTGAGGAGAGAAAGAATGGCAGAAGAATCAGCTAGCAAAGATGGAAAAGACAATCGGTACTAAAAAAAAAGAAGAATTTAGCATTAGCCTATGACCCCAAACTTAGCACATATTTATAGCCTCTAGCCAAATTTCCTGACCCTCAATTCCCAATTTAGCTCCATCACTTCACCCTTCTCATCTCCTCGTTTTTCTCCCTGATAACTCCCCAATCTATTTCCTAAATTTTCTCTTCTGAACACTCCCCTTAGAGTCCATCTTCACGCCACTTCCAACCTTCTAAAAGGCCAAAATTAAGCTCCTAAAAGATACTAAGCTAGGATTCGAACCTCGGATCTCCTTGCTAGCCACTAACGCCACCTCCCTACACCCTAAGTGGCGTCACTTAGCCACTCCTCCACAAGGCTTTTTTGATGCCATTTTCCCCTATCTTTATTTAAAAGCCCAACTACTCCCAACCCTGATTCTTTTAATAATTAAATTAAAATTCCTCCACCACACTCGAACCAAGAACTTCTCCAACAAACCTAGACACTTCAAATTCCTTAAACCCTTAAAGCCAACATGTCTTTTTTCATTTTCTTGCTCACTTAAAAATTTAATGAAACCCAAAGCCCAGAGCCCAAAGCACAATTCATCTAGGCCCAAAATTCGGGGCATTACAAAAGTGTTGTGGCATTGTCACTGGGTTGAAGAAGCCACGTGGGAACACGAGAAAGCTATGAGAAAGCAATATCCAAACCTATTCACTGGTAAGATTTTCGGGGACGAAAATCCCTAATGGGGAGGGGAGTTGTAACAGCCCAGTTTAGACCCTAGTTGGAATAGTAGTTTTGGGACCACAAATCCAAGGTCAAAAAATTATTTTAATATTATTTTATGTGTTTACAGTATGTGTTTAAGCATGTGTGAAAGTTTCATGTGGAAATTTTATTAATTGTGTGGTTTATTTGATAAAAGGACTTAATCGCGTAAAATGCAAAAGTTGCATTCTATTTGTTTAAGTGCTTTATTGCCATGACTTATTAATTATAAAGTCCTTAAGATTTTATAAAACCATTTAAAGAATGGATGGACCATTATGCTTATAGTTAGTAGAATTTTAATGTTAATTCATTAAGGCTAAAATGGTAATTATATTATTAAGCCATTTATAATAAAACATAGTGAAAATAATGGCCATTTTATCATCTTTTATGATCAAATGAAGCAAGCGAAAAAGATTAAAATAGGGTTTTGATATTCGGTTCTTGTGTGGCCAAATTGAGGTATGTATTTTGCTTGGTTTTTGATAATTTCTACATTTTTGTGATCGTTGTTAAGTGTTCTAGCAAGCCCATGCCTAAATTCATGAAATTTTTAATAATTTTATGAGATTTTGTTGATGAATTCATGAATTTTTTGATATTAAATGGTGAATTATGAAAGCTTAGTGCTTGATAAACATGTTTTGTAAAGTGATTTTGAGTAAAAATGCATATTAGGGATTAAATTGAGAAAAGTATATATTGAAGTACTAAAATGTGAAATAAATAAAGTTTGGGGGCTTATATGAACACCATGTATATTCGGCTAGGCATGTGTGCAAAGAAATTTTGTGTATTTTGTGATTTTGTAAATTAAGGACTAAATTGTTAAAATGTGGAAATGTGAGGGTTAATTTATAAAATACCCTAAATATGTGTATATGGATTGAATTTGAATAATTTTTTTGAATAAAAGAGTTAATTTTGAATACATATAGATTAAGAAAGGACGAATTCGAACCTAGATCGAGGCGAAAACAAAGTGCTTGATTGATCGACTAATATCATCATTTTTACGTTTGAGGTAAGTTCGTGTATAGTATATATCATTTGTACAATGTTTGTATGTGATGAAATAAATAGAAATTAGATTTAGAAGTTGGAGTATGTGAAATGTGAATCAAATTTAAGGCACTAAGTGTGCGAAAAATGAAGTAGCTACGGCTATTAAAAATGGCACTAAGTGTGCGAGAATATAATAGTGATGGCTGAATAAATAGCACTATTTCTGCAATACCGATATCAGTTCAGTTTAATGAAATGCCCCTAAGTGTGCGATAATATTATAGCTTTGGCTAATTAAATTGGCACTAAGTGTGCGAGTTCATTGAATGTTCGAGTATGATCGAATGGAGTAGTGCATGGAGCATTGAAGTGATAAATGTGATAGGTAAGAACGTGATGATACATGTATGTACGGAACCTATGTGGTTGATGATATTGAGTATGAAGTAGATGAAAGGTTATGTAAATGAAGGATGAGATGAGTTGCATTAAATGTTAGCTAACTAATATAATTATATTTTAATTGATGAGTTAAATGTGTTATATCATGAACTTACTAAGCTTAAAAGCTTACTGTGTGAAATGTTCTCTGTTTTGCACTATCATAAAGCTAGCTCGGATCCGAGGATCGTCAGTGACTCATTCATACTATTGAACATCTAATTTGGTACCATTTTGAGAGTTGTACTTATGGTATATGGCATGTATAGGCTAGTGTCATTTTGGTATGTTTTGTGTTGTGGTTAGCCATTAGACTTGGCTTGTAAATATTGGTATGTATGACATCTTAAGTTGGCCTAATTGGTATGTTTGATAAGTAAGAAATGTGATGTTTATAATGTTCATGTGATAGTTTAAATATGGGATGTTTAATTGTCAAGTTTTGTGGTATAAAATAGGTGATAAGATGATGAGATTATACTTTTGAAACTTATGTGAGTTTTAATGATTTTGGTATATTTAGACTGTGGAATTGAGTAGTGAATTGAATGGTATTTGGAGGTTATGCAATATGTATGAAATGGTTGATTTGGTTGCCTATAAATGATGCAAAAATGTTGTGGTTTTGGTGTGATTGAAGTAGGTGGGAAATGTGGCTTAAACCAAGCCTAATTTCACCCCAAAGGGTTGAGCACACGGGCGTGTGTCTATTGTAATTTAACTATTCAAGTCAATCTCGAGCATGGCCTAGACACACGGGCATGTCTGGTGGCCGTGCGATGCACACAGCCTTAGTACATGGGCGTGTGTGGCCATTTCGAAGGGTTCACGGGCTAGACACATGGGCGTGTGGTCGACAGTGTGACCCAAGTCAGTTTCAACCACGGCCAAGGCACACGGGCGTGTCTTGTGGCCATATGGACAAGTCAGTATATATGCCCTGTTTTGCCGCGGCCTAGACACACGGGTGTGTCTAATGCAGTGTGAGGCATACGGCCTGTTCACACGAGTGTGTGACCTTTATAACTTTGAAAAATGTTTAAGTTTTGAAAAATTTTGTATGAGCTCGTTTAGTCCCGACCCCTTTCTAAAGTATGTTTGAGGTCTCGTTGACCTAATATAAGGGACTTTGTAAAGATGTATGACCTATGATGTTATGATGATTGAGAAATGAATGCTAAATGTGTTGATCTATCCAGTAACGCCTTTAACCCTATTCCAGTGATGGATACGGGTTAGGGGGTGTACAGTAGCTCCCTGACTTGGGTCACCCGGCCAAGCCACACGCCCGTGTGCTAGGCCTTGTGAGCACACTGACTTGTAAAATTAAGGTGTAGGAGTCACACAGCCAAGTGACACGCCCGTGTGCTAGACCGTGTGAAAATACCTGGGCATTTTGTTTTGAAATTTTAAAGATGCAAGAGACACACGGCCAAACCTTACACCCATGTGCTAGGCCGTGTGTGTAACACCCCTAGTCCGTGTCCGCCGCCGGATTAGGGTTAAAAGGAATTACTAAACATTTTACAGTTCATATAAACATGCACTATATATATTACAAATCAAAATTTTAATCGCCTCAAAGCTTACAATTTAATCAAATATAAGTCTAAATTAATTATGTCATTCACAACACAGCTCAAATAAAATATAATCCAAAATGTATCAAAACAATTTATACATATACATAAAATGTAATACATTAATAACTTCATTACTAAATATTAAATTTATTTTTATACAAATCATGCACAAACTTATACAAGCAACCGCATATCATTTACTTACCTACAAAAGATACATTCCATAATAAATAATTATATATATATCATCAACTCAATTAATTACACTACTCAAATAACTAACTAAAACTTACAAATAATGTACCATTAGGAACCGAAACTTTCTTATTCATATTTATTGATTTCAGTTAACCAAGAAGCCACATAGTCAAACATATTCGTTTACTTCACTCAATAATCATAAACCAAATACATCTCATATAAATGACATATATTTGAATTTCAAAACATAACACATATCCATTATTATTTTAAAACTGAAATACATGATCAACACCATTATACATATATATATCCAATAGATTATGAATCTGCATATATCTTTTCCACATTATAAACCAAAGCATACAAATATAATCAAGAACCAAATTACCAGTCAAGTAACCACCTTATTTTAATTTCAGCTTATAACCGAACATATCTAACAACTAAACTTAATTATTAAAAATCAACTTCACATAAGTATCTAATCTTAGATTGAACCACATTCAAATTATCCAAATATTCCATATATATATACTTATTAAGGCCAATACATTCATACCACTTCCAACGTCATTAATCAATTTTAATACTCAAAACACATATCATAAATGCCTCTCATCCATAGCACACAACGTGATAATCAAAATAAGCTCAACCCATAATTTAACCAAAACCAAACTCAAACATAATAATTAAGCCATTTCAATGCGTAAAACACCTACCAAGAACATCATCTATTTATAATACTTAATACTTTAACTAAAACGAATTTAACTCACAATCAAGCATAATCGAATTATCAAAACCAAGCTCACTAAACATTATAATTAAGCACACATAAAACCAAGTCTAAGCATAATTAGTAAGCCATTTTCGCATGGCTTTATATACATAACCAAGTTCCACATTTCAAAACTATGTTCCAGCCTATATGCCATAGTTCAAGTTCAACTATTTAAATACCAAAGTTGTGGATAGTGTGATAGACTTTGCTGATTATCCTCGAGTTTGTAACTTTAATCCAAGAAATCTATAAGATAGGAACACACATAAAAACATAGGGTAAGCTTTTAAAGCTTAGTAAGTCATAAGCAAATAAACAACTCTATAACATTATCAACCGAATTAAACCAAGATAACTTATAATAGTATAACACATTTAAATCCAAACATATAAAGTTCATAATATATATAAATATTCATTCATAAAAGTCACCTTGACCGAATGCTCATATCACCAAATTATCATATTACCATTTAATTTCCAAAGCCAAATAAATTATTATCAACCTAATTCACATACACACAAACTCATGAGTCACAATATATTTCCATATACATTTATAAACTATGTAACCAAATACACATAATCACTCATGCAAAATTTTAAGGCTCATTTCAATAATAGTTTCAAGACCGAATACACTTACCTCATTTTAGGTAACAACAAGCTAATTCATACTTGGCTATTTAGCTCATTTTACACATTCGATCTCAACTCATCTATGCCCTATGAACCACTCGGAATTGGATAGGACACTCAGATAATCACATATATATATCGTACAATGCCAACGTCCCAGACGTGGTCTTACATGTAATCACAAATCGGTGCCACTGTCCCAGACAGGGTCTTACTCATACACATATATCGGAATCACATATCGATGCCATGGTCTTACTCGCACACATATATCAGAATCGTATGTCATGACATATGTATCCTAGCTATTCCTAATGTTCATACGGGGCTTTCGGACATCGTAACTCTGTCTAAACGAATTCGGAAATGTAGTAGTCAAGCCTTTTCATATTCGGCCATAATAAATATAAATTCATACCTTTCATAAAAGCATACATATATAGCATTTAACTACAATTAAACACGTCTATTTACTCATAAACTTACCACGGACGTTATAAAACGAAACAGGGCAACTAGTCGACGACTTTTGTTTTCCCCCAATCCAAATCTCGTTTCTTTGGTTCTTGATCTAAAAATATTCAAATTAAGTTCATTCAAACATATTTTCATTCAATTTAGTCCAAAAACACATATATGGACAAATTACCATTTTACCCTAGACATTTACAATTTTTACAATTTAGTCCCTATTGCACAAAACACAAAATACACCAAATTTCTCCATACCCAAGCTAGGCCGAATATTACCTATGTCTATAAAATCCCATATAATTCATTTATTTCACATTTTAGTCCCTCAAATTATTATTTTTGCAATTTAGTCCTAATTACTCAAAATCATCAAAAACTTCAACACAAAATATGTTAATCTAAAACTTATCTTTCATATTTCATCATCAAACAAAAAAAAATCAAAGCTCTCAACAATGGCATAACTCAAAATATTCACCAAAATAAAAAATTCAAGCATGGGTTTTGTAGTACTCGAAGCAACGATCTCAAAAACATAAAAATTATCAAAAACTGAGCAAAAACAAACCTTGATTGAGCTTCCAAAGTGTCGAATACCCTAGCTTCTTTTTCTTTTCTTTCTTTATTTTTTATTTTGGTGGATGAAACAAGAATATGAACATTAGTATTTAATTATATGTTTTATTATAACATATATAAGTTATTAGCTATTTTACAAATTTAACCTTTTAAAATTAATATAAAACCATTATAACATATGCCTATTACCGTCCAAACAATATACTAATGGAATATTTACAACATAAACACTCCAATTTAGAAAGCCATTAACAATTAGGTTCCTTTTAGAAATGACCACCAAATTTCCCTTTTACGATATTAAGTCCTTTTATTTAATCGGATACCTAAACGGCAAAATTAAATAATGAAAATTTCACATATATAAATTCACACAAAATAAACACAAAGAAATAATTTTAAATATTTTTCTAACTCGTATTTGTGGTCCCAAAACCACCGTTCCAATTAGGTTCTAAATCGGGCTATTACAGTGTGTCACACACGGCTGAGACACACGCCATGTCTCTCCCCTTGTGGATGAAAACAGACTATTTTAAGGCCACATTTCTCACTCATATTTGATTTCAACCTAAACACTTCAAATTTCATACTCATAGGCCATAACAATACCTTTAATACACTCAACTCAAGCTCTAAGAATGTCATATTATCTCATATATCATAGCATATCAAATTTACCATATTGATCAAAACACATATTTGCATATTTATACCATTTATACTATACTATCTTATTCACCAACATGCCTATAAACAATCCATCAATTAACCACACCCAAACAAACATAAAGCATGATAAGACTACACCAACATATATAAGTTGATTGGAAATATAAACAAAATATAATTCATAATATTTACATGAACCCGATAATTCTTCAGGAAATACATTAACAAACTCACTAACAACCAGTAACTGATCTAGCTTTGATTCTAAATCCTGGGTATCAAGAATGTAAGCTAGAAATGCCTTATTACCTTTTTGTATCAATCCCTGAGCAGAAAAAGCTGAAATAATTCTAACAATTTCTTTCGGATTCTCAAACTCAACTGAAATCATCTCTCCTGTCTAACATTTCAAATCAATACGTTTCTATTTGCAATTTACCATAGCATCATGCAAAGATAACCAATCCATTCCCAGAATAGTATCAAATTTCCGAAAGGGTAGCAATATCAAATCAGCAGGGAGTTCATAACCTTTCACTTTCAGTGGACAATTACGACACACTAAATTAACTATTACACTTTGACCTAATGGATTAGGAACTTTAATATCATAATCAGTATATTCAATAGATGACATCTTTTTCGCTACTAATGCAGTGCAAATGTAAGAATGAGTGGACCTAGGGTCAATCAATACATACACAGTAACATCAAAGAGATAGAGTGTACCAACAATCACATCTAGAGCAGTAGCTTCCTCTCTAGCTCGAATGGCATAGGTACGTGTAGGTGCTCTAGCCTCTGACCGAGCAGCAGTATCTTTCATTCTTGAACGAGTAGTCGCGGTAGCACTATTTTAACCCGAACACCTACTTCTTTGAGAATTAGCCAATTGTTTTTCTTTTTGCTCTTCATTCACTCTTTGCAATTGAGGACAATTTCGAATAAAATGAGCAGTTCCTCTACATTTATAACAAGCTCTCACTTTACTTCTACACTCAACAGGGAGGTATTTCCCACAGTGTCTGCATTTAGGCTTAGGAGTATTTTGCATACTACCCACACTAACAGCAGGTCTAGTAGTTACCCCAAAATCTTGTTGAATCGTCTTGTTTTTATTCAAACGTTCAGGCAATGAGGTGACTCGATTGAAATCATCTTTAGACTTTTTCACCGATAATGCTGAAAATGATTTAGTAGAACCTCTTTTGCAAGATTCTCAATTCTATCTATTTCGTTGCATTCTTCTATTGTACACCTCTTCCATCTTTTGTGCACGATCTGACAAAACAAAAAATTCTCGTATTTTAGTACCTCCAATCATCTGTCAAATTTCATCATTTAACCCTTCTTCAAACCGGATGCACATTTCTTATCCGGTTGGCACAATTTCCTGGGCAAATTTATTGAGATATACAAATTCTCTCTCATACTCAGCTACTGATCTATTTTCTTGTCGCAACTCAAGAATTTCCCTCTTTTTCTTATCTAGATACCTTTTACCGAAATATTTCTTCTTAAATTCAGTTTGGAAAAATTCCTAGGAAATTTTTTCCTTTGGCACTATAGCCACTATTTTTGAACACCAATTATATGCTTCCTCTTTCAATAATGAACCAACACATCTAAGATAATCATTAGAGGAGCAAACCATTTCTTCAAAAACCCTTATTGCATTTTGAAGCTAATATTCAGCTTTAACAGGATCATCCTTTGATCTGCCTTTAAATTCTTCAGCTCCATACTTTCTGAGTTTCTCAATCGAAGTATGTTTACTAAATTCAGTCATTGAAGGAGGTGGAGGTGCAATAGGAAGCATTACAGGTGGTATAGTAGGGGTGGAGGTTGTTGAGCCAGATTTCTTTCTTGCATAAATTCACTAAACCACTGGTTCCTATACCCAAAAAACATATTTTTTAAGTTCTTGTTTTTGAGTCGGAGGGATCGGGACATTACTACTTGTCCCATGTTCAGAAGTCTGTGCTCTACTATTAACTTCATCATTGAAAACACATTTAGACTCGTTTGACATATTTACAATCTATAAGAAAACAAAGGTTAGATCGGACCATACACATCACACTATCACAAAGCTCGCGTGAGCAGACCCGTGAGTAGCTCAAAAGAGAGCAACATGTGATATGTGATATGAGGTAGTGTTGGCTACATACGGGGCACTTAGGTGCGAGATTTTGATGTATCCGATGGTATTCCAAGTGTTCAACGGGTAGTCCAAAGAGAAGTTCAATGGGTAATCTTAATGAATACGTCAAAGACAAGAAAGAAAGTTATTATGTGCAAGTGGGCACAGGTATGTACATCGAAATCAGGAGAATACCATGGGATATGATGAACTTGTGGTAAGAGTATATATATATGAAGAATAAATTTAAGTGATTTGATAATAAAATGCAAGATTGTGTTCATTATGTTAAATGTATGATTAATGCTTGTTTAAATTGCATTTTTTTGCATGTGAGCTTACTAAGCTTTAAAGCTTACCCCCCTTTCATTTCCCTTTTCTTATAGTGTCGCCAAGCTAGCTTGGGGATTGGAGGACGTCGGAGTTTTCGATCATACTATCAATTGGAAAAATTGGGTATAGTTAATCTTAACATTTTGAGTATGGCATGTATAGGGACTTGGTCTTTTTGTTACATGTCATATTAGTTTAGCCAAATGTGTTTGTTTATGGTAATATTTGATTCATTTTATATGTGGCCATGTGATATGGTTCATATTGATTATTTGGATTGTAATCCTAATTAATTATGCATGCATGCAATGTGTTATGCTTGATATGGTTACTTATGGATGATATGTGAGATGAATGGCATATATGCTTAATGAATGAATTGTGGCTAATAAGTATGACCAAAGCTATGGTATAATTGAATAAATTGAAAGTAGGTTTATCATGATGAATAAATATGAAATTGGTGTGGAACACCATATGAAAGCATGATGGTTTGGATATGTGATATTTTGACATTACAAAGTCATGGATTAATCATGTTTATGAGTATTTGAGTGACTAAATATACTATGTTGCATGCCATAAAAAATGTATGAGCGAGTGAGCATTTAAGGGTGATAAATGGCTTGGAAATAGCCTCAAGGTTGTCCACACGGGTAGACACAAGGGCATGTGTCTAGGCCGTGTGTGACACACGCTGTGCCTCATGGGCGTGTGATTCGACCATGAGTCCCCTGCACCCTAATTAGGTGAAATAGAATGCTCAGTAGTAAACACATGGGCAGAGACTCGATCTTGTGTCTTAGTCGTGTGGAGGACACAGCCTTAGAACCTGGGCGTGTGCCCAGGCTGTGTGAAGTCTACACTTAATTTTGGAATTTAATTCATCACACAGCCTAAGCACTCGGACGTGTGACTTAGCCGTGTGATCTTACTTGGGTGATGACGTCACAGTCGGAGAGTTACATGGGCTGAGGACACAAGCTTGTCCCAAGCCACACGGGCGTGTGTGGCCATACGGCTTACCCACATGGGCATGTGACTTTCCAAAGTAAGAAAATTTTCTAAGTTTTTCCAAAGTTTTCTAAAGTTCTCGATTTAGTCCCGAACCACTCCCGGTGTATGTTTTGGGCCTCGTAGACCTATATAAGGGACAATTTGCATATGTATGAATGAGTTTGATTTGAACGAAATTTAATGGCTTGATTTTGTATGTTTGTTTAAGTTTAAGTCCGGTAACGCCTCGAACCCTGTCCCGGCATCGGATACGGGTAAGGGGTGTTACAACCAGGCCGTGTGGCTTACACGATCACGAGACATGCTTGTGTCTCAGGTCGTGTAGGCATTCAAAATAAAATAGGGGCACACAACCATGTCCCAGCCCGTGTCTATGCCGGTGTAACTCTCTAACTTGGGTCACACGAACAAGCCACATGCCCATGTGCTAGGCCGTGTGAGCATACTACTTGTAAAATTAAGGTGCAGGGTTCATATGGCCAAGTCACATGCCCGTGTGCTAGGCCGTGTGAAAATATGTGGGCATTCTATTTTGAAATTTTAAAAATGCAGGGGACACACGGCCAACCCATACGCCCATGTGCTAGGCTGTGTGTCACACACGGCTAAGATGCACGCCCGTGTCTCTACCTGTGTAGACAAAAATATGTCATCTTAAGGCCACATTTCTCACCCATATTTGATTTCAACCTAAACACTTCAAATTTCATACTCGTAGGCCATAACAAGACCTTCAATACACTCAACTCAAGCTCTAAGAATGTCATATTATCTCATATATCATAGCATATCAAATTTACCATATTTATCAAAACATATATTTACATATTTATACCATTTATACTATACTATCTCATTCACCAACATGCCTATAAACTATCCACCAATTAACCATACCCAAAGATATATCAAGCATGATAAGACTACACACATATATAAGTTGGTTGGAAATATAAAAAAAATATAATTCATAATATTTACATGAACCAACTTTACTCAAAATCATTCCAACCCTATACATGCCATATAAACTATAGTGTATGTTTCAAAAGCTATCGGAATAAGCTGGATAGTGTGACTTGATGTGCTAATCTGATCTTTCGACCTCTCGAAAAAATACAAAGATATTAAATAACACGAGTAAGCTTAATGAAGCTTAGTAAGTTTGATGGGTTAAACATAAATCTTACCGAACCTACTATAATAAATCAATTAGATAAATTCATTTAATGTAAACTCCCTGCCAATCACAACTTCAAATGATGAATATATTTATTCAGATCAATACAAATAACAAACAAAATGTCTCTCAATTTCAATTACATAATCACTTACCAAATCTTCCCAAATCAGAGAATGGCTTACGAATAGGAGTACATCGTTTTCAGAAGCCCGAAGGCTAAATAGAAGCTCATGAGAGCTAAACAGAAACCTATAAGGGTTGAATGGAAGCTTGTAAGAGATGAACGGAAACCCATAAGTGTTAAGCAGAAGCTCTGATACGCCCCGGCCTCGTTGATGAATCCGAGTCGTTTTCGTTGCCCGATCGTCCAAACGATGAAGTTTTGTTCATCTTGAATCAAAGAGTTATATTTGTTCAATGAAGATGTTTATGGTTCATTTAAGGTTAAAAAGGAATTGGTTGGTAAGGTATTTCGGCTAAGAAGAAGGAAAAACAAATATTAAAGGTAGGGAATTTTTTCGGTTTAAGGTGAAATGGAAAGAAAGGCTTAAAAACAAGAATGAACCAACACTAAGGAAAATGTTGACCCGAATCTTATATGTCTTTAAGGTGGATGAAACGGATGAAAAAGGACCTCGACCCACTATCTATCAAAGATAGGAACCTCGGTATCAAATGAACGCCACACTTTGGGTTGAAAGTGATAAGTTCGAGTTTTGCAAAGAGCAAGGTTGACGCCACTAACTAGTAGATAAGCCAACGAGTCTTTGACGAAATTGAGAGAAGAAAATCTCACAAATCTTCAATATATTATCAAAATGGCAAAAGTCCCTTACAATTGAAAATAACCAACTATTTATACTAGTATCTTATGCTAGTCGAATAGTCCATTCATGAACTTAACAATTAAGTAATGTACCTAATTAAAACATGAAACTTCTAGAAAAATGTCCAATGATGTTCTTGTCCATGTTCGGCCGAATGGGAGGTGAGTGGTTAGCTTCATGAATATGCATTGATGTACTTGGATAAATGTTCTTCATGCATGCATGGCTAGATTCGGCTAACTCCTTTAATGGAGCCTTTAATTCATGTTGTTTCACCATGAGTGGCTTAATTAAATGAAGCTTCATGAAGGATTAAACTTGGTGTGAACAAGGAGCTTGAGTAGACTCTTGTGTGTGAACATCCAACTGAATGGTCATCATGGTGTGAACACAAGGTGTGAACACATGATCAATACATGAACCGTCCAATGCATGGTCCATCATTAATTTGATCCATGAATCTTCAAATACATGAATGACCATCATGAACATGCAAATGCCTCTTGATTGCCGTCCATTGAACCTTTCTATGCATGCACCTTGCATTAATTCCTTACATGCATGTGCCGTCCAAAGGGATGTACCTTCACATTCATTGAATCTACATGCATGAATCTGCCCAATGTATCTTCAAATTCGGGTGCACCTACATAAGACAAATGAACTTAATTAAAAACATAATGTGAACATCCTAATTAACATTGTGACAACTTGAATATTAATAAACATGACACATAAATTCGGCTGGACAGATTTAATGCATGTATAAATTTAGACAAACTAAATAAAATCAAGACATCTTTAATTTAACTAGATCAAGACAAATTAATTAACTCAACTTATTAATGCCGAAAATAATAAGACACATTAAATGACTTAAAGGCACAATTAACACCTAGTTAAATTAGTTAATTAGCTTAAACTAAATTAACTAAAATTTATTCCAGCAAAATAAAAAATGCAAAACTAAAGGAAACTAAAATGAGTTTATTGAGCTAGTTCGAGCTCATTGAGGTTGTAAAGAGCTGGAAACAAGCTAATTGAAGCTCCACAAAATAAAATTGAGCTACGTAGAGCTTGCAAACACGATGAGCCTCGCTTGTAGGCTGAAACAATAGCCGTTCCCGGGGGCGGGTCGTATCATCCCCTCCCTCTTTAAAGCGATTTGTCCCCAAATCGGGCCATTTTCTCGAAAAAAAAATTTTTACATCATCACCAGCCCCTTTGTCGATGGAATTGACATAGTTGCTCCCAAAAACCTGCAAATCAGACATGCCTTGAGTAGGACACAATTTATGTTTATACCCTCCCTCTTTAGGAGGGAACCACTTCGAAGTGTCACCTACACAAAAATTAAATAGATTAGTGACACCATGGTTTATAAGTTCAAAAGGTCTTCTTAAGATCTTATGCAAAAATTGAACCAATGAACCAGTGCCGGGATCAAAAGTAAAAACCGTTCTTACCTTTTTCTCCAATGGACACAAACCTAAATCACAAGTCAGTCGAAAAGCATAATCTCGAAAATCAAAATTGCAAAATCCAAACCCTTTTAACAAGAACAAAGAATAATAATCTCCGGGGTCAAAAACAAAGCTTCCTCTTGCTTGGCTTGACGTTAACTTAGGAATGTATATCCCGGGTTTAAAAACGCGATTTTCATTGATCGTTTCGCAACGCAACAAAAATTTCTTCTTCACCAAGACTTCACACATGTCAAGCAAATAGGAGTTAGGCATACATACATTTGAGCAATCAAACCCTTCATATTTCATTCGCACACGTAAACAAGAAAAGTTCACACCACAATTTAGATAATTCACATGATCATCACAAGCACACAGATTAGATGTCAACTTTTCATCACACAATCCCAAATTTTGTTCGGGCTTACCTGGACTTACTTCTTGATCAATCTTGACAATGATAGGCTCATGAGCAGAAAGATATTTCACATTACTATGTAAAACACATTTATCAACAATCAAATTATGATTTCCAATCAGATCAAGATGAAAAACTTTCTCACAAACTAAGTCTTTGCTAATCTCGTCATCAAGAACCAAGTAAGATTGGGAAGACTCAAATACAGTAGATCCCTTACATGGCTTACCTTTAAGCACTTGTGGACTAGGGTCATCTACGATCTTACCTTTCTCGACTAATCGAAATCGTTTCTCCTTAGAAAAATATTGAAGTTGAAATTGATCGATGGGATTTTGAGAAACCTGAAAAGTAGAAACAAAACAAGGAAAATTCATAGGATGGTTAGTAACAACACTCCTTTCTTCTTCACTCTCGTTTCTTCCTTCAATCTCACTCTCTTTTTCGGTTTCCTGTTCTTTTTCGCACTCGTTTTTATTTTCAATCTCATTTTCAATTTTCTTTTCTATCTCACACTCATCCTCTTTTTCTTTCATTTCTTTTTCTTTTTCATTTTCTCGCTCACACTCTTTTTCTTTCTCACATGATGTTTCGATTTCATTACAAAAGTATAAATCATCAAAAAGAGAAACCTTTTGTTGAGAATAAGAAAAGGGTTCTTCACACAAATGGCAATCTTCTCTTTGTGATAGATCTTCCGTAGCCGAGTACTTTGACACTCTTGAAGCACGTTCGCCTCTTCGTAAATAATCCTTTGTAGATGAATAAATTGAGGCACTTGTAGAGACACGTTTACTTTTTCGTTTATCATCTCGGAAGGACTCAAACTCGGAGTTTGCTTCTCTTGGTCTCGAACGCCTTGTTGAATAAACGTCTTGATAAGAGTTTCTTGTCGAGTAGTGTCGTCGGGATGATCTTAACTCCGTCTCATGACTCGATGAAATTTGCTTTTGTTGGGCTCTTGTCTCTATTCGATCCAATCTATCATGCAATTTATCAAAATTTGATTTCACAATTCTACGTATCTCTTGCTTCAAATATTGGAAATCTGATTCGGAAAATTCTTGTGACATGTTTTTTTTTTTTTTTAAATGATTAAAATAAAATAGAAAGTAAATACCTCACCACAAAAATCTCACGTTTCACTCACAATGAAAATTGGATAACACTCCACTCGTGTTTACACTCTTTAATGGCTTTTTCTTCTCTCTAATGCTCTCTCAACACTCGTGCCTTTTTCCACTCAATCTCCTCTCGTGATTTCGTAAGTGACTCGTCGTGACCTTATCGTAGTTCAATGGGTCGGCTTCAAATGGCTTTACAAGGGATTGATGTTAGGTTATGGGTAGGCTAAAAGAAACAAGAAAAGCTTTAGGCTAAGTGTGGCTTAGAAGATGAATGGAAGAAAATGCCAAACTTACAAACTCGAAACACTTTTTTTTTTATATCGAATTTTTTTTTTAATTGCGTGAAATTTCACTACGGGGGATATAAAAGGGTGTAAAATGAGATTTTGGAAAAATTTCTATTGAAGTGTCTCCAGACTCTTTTTTTTTCTTTTTTTTTTACGGATATTTCACGTTCTTTTCGTCCGCACCTAAACCGTATGCAATTTTTTTTTTCTTTTCAAATTTTTTTTTTCAAATTTTTTTTTTTTCGAACTTTTTTTTTTTACGTACCTATTGCAGATTGACTTCGAGTGCTCGTACTTCTCGTTTTTACCAGCTCTGATACCAAATGATACGCCCCGGCCTCGTTGATGAATCCGAGTCGTTTTCGTTGCCCGATCATCCAAACGATGAAGTTTTGTTCGTCTTGAATCAAAGAGTTATATTTGTTCAATGAAGATGTTTATGGTTCATTTAAGGTTAAAAAGGAATTGGTTGGTAAGGTATTTCGGCTAAGAAGAAGGAAAAACAAATATTAAAGGTAGGGAATTTTTTCGGTTTAAGGTGAAATGGAAAGAAAGGCTTAAAAACAAGAATGAACCAACACTAAGGAAAATGTTGACCCGAATCTTATATGTCTTTAAGGTGGATGAAACGGATGAAAAAGGACCTCGACCCACTATCTATCAAAGATAGGAACCTCGGTATCAAATGAACGCCACACTTTGGGTTGAAAGTGATAAGTTCGAGTTTTGCAAAGAGCAAGGTTGACGCCACTAACTAGTAGATAAGCCAACGAGTCTTTGACGAAATTGAGAGAAGAAAATCTCACAAATCTTCAATATATTATCAAAATGGCAAAAGTCCCTTACAATTGAAAATAACCAACTATTTATACTAGTATCTTATGCTAGTCGAATAGTCCATTCATGAACTTAACAATTAAGTAATGTACCTAATTAAAACATGAAACTTCTAGAAAAATGTCCAATGATGTTCTTGTCCATGTTCGGCCGAATGGGAGGTGAGTGGTTAGCTTCATGAATATGCATTGATGTACTTGGATAAATGTTCTTCATGCATGCATGGCTAGATTCGGCTAACTCCTTTAATGGAGCCTTTAATTCATGTTGTTTCACCATGAGTGGCTTAATTAAATGAAGCTTCATGAAGGATTAAACTTGGTGTGAACAAGGAGCTTGAGTAGACTCTTGTGTGTGAACATCCAACTGAATGGTCATCATGGTGTGAACACAAGGTGTGAACACATGATCAATACATGAACCGTCCAATGCATGGTCCATCATTAATTTGATCCATGAATCTTCAAATACATGAATGACCATCATGAACATGCAAATGCCTCTTGATTGTCGTCCATTGAACCTTTCTATGCATGCACCTTGCATTAATTCCTTACATGCATGTGCCGTCCAAAGGGATGTACCTTCACATTCATTGAATCTACATGCATGAATCTGCCCAATGTATCTTCAAATTCGGGTGCACCTACATAAGACAAATGAACTTAATTAAAAACATAATGTGAACATCCTAATTAACATTGTGACAACTTGAATATTAATAAACATGACACATAAATTCGGCTGGACAGATTTAATGCATGTATAAATTTAGACAAACTAAATAAAATCAAGACATCTTTAATTTAACTAGATCAAGACAAATTAATTAACTCAACTTATTAATGCCGAAAATAATAAGACACATTAAATGACTTAAAGGCACAATTAACACCTAGTTAAATTAGTTAATTAGCTTAAACTAAATTAACTAAAATTTATTCCAGCAAAATAAAAAATGCAAAACTAAAGGAAACTAAAATGAGTTTATTGAGCTAGTTCGAGCTCATTGAGGTTGTAAAGAGCTGGAAACAAGCTAATTGAAGCTCCACAAAATAAAATTGAGCTACGTAGAGCTTGCAAACACGATGAGCCTCGCTTGTAGGCTGAAACAATAGCCGTTCCCGGGGGCGGGTCGTATCAAGCTCAAAAGAGCTGAACAAAAACTCATATGAGTTAAACAGAAGCTCATGAGATCTAAATGGAAAGTAAACACAAAAGTTCACAACAAATGCTAAACCTCAGTTTACTTGGGTAATTTACCATTAATTCCTCCAATGCCGTCTTGCGCCACACAACGATTGTACTTAAATTCCGTGTTCCATTTAATCTGGATATTCAATTCAAAAGCATAACTCCAAAAATAATTCATTTATAGCAATATAATAAATACAAAATACCATTCACCAAATCAATGTAAATATTAAAGTTTAACCGTACAAACTTACCTGGGTTAAATTGTAAGATAGAGACTATTCTGCTAATTTTCCTTTTTCACGAGTATCTACAGGCTCTTGATCTAAAATATAAAATTTCTCATTCATTAGTATATATTTCAGTTCCCATTCACTTCACAATTAATGCCCCTCAATTTTTTGAAATTACACAATTACCCTAACTTTTACAACTTTTGCAATTTAACCCCTTAACTAGATAGTCCATTAAATGAACTAATTTTTCTTAATTGATAATTTATCTAAATATTCTAGGCTATTATATAGCCCTTGCACTACACCAAAACAAGCTTTTAGCGGTGCTTTTTTAGGCCTTTAGCGGCGTTTTTTAGCGCCACTAAAAGTATTTGCTGCGCTTTGAGAAGCGCCGCTAAAAACGCCGCTAATGACAGCGTCGCTAACTTTAGCGGCGCTTTTCCCACAAACGCCGCTAAAGACCATGACCTTTAGCGGCGCTTCCCTACAAATGCCAGTAAAGACCAAGACCTTTAGCGGCGCTTCCCTACAAACGTCGCTAAAGACCAAGACCTTTAGCGACGCTTTTCCCACAAACGCCGCTAAAGATATTGAGCTTTAGCGGCGCTTTTTCCCACAAACGCCGCTAAAAATATATCTTTTAAAAAATATATTTTTTTCAAATAATATTTATTTCTACGATAAATATTATATTATGTTTTAAGGATAAATAAAAATATTATTTAAATTAAATTTTCTACGAAAATTTTAACTTTAAAACTAAATATAAATATAACAATTAATGAATTTAAATTTAGAATTTAAAATAATAAATTAATAACACAATTAAAATCCAAAAGTTAGACCACTTAAGTAAAAATACAAATTTAGAATCAAAACTAAAATAAATAATATATATGCAAGGTAATAAAATATACAATGCATTTTCTTAATCAAGTAAATCTTGGTAATAAAAGATATAATACATTTACTTAATCAAGGAAATCTTGTAATGAACTCAAAGCAATGAGCCTTAGAGAAAAACTTTTGAGCATGGCTTCGAATTTGAACCGCAAATTTGGCTCCTACATGCTCTGCAAGAAAATAAGAGTAACTTAATTTGTTCAAACCATAGTGAACATGGCAAAGATACGTAAATCAATTCAACTTTTTAAGATAGTTTTATAATGTTATAGTAAATTAGGTGTCTTATAATGTTATAGTAAATTATTAAAAAATACATCTAAAAAATATATCTCAACTTTTTAAGATTGTTTGTGGAATAAAAAAAGTACACTACTGATATATCTACTCACTTAAGTCAATATAGGTGGAAAGTATTCATCAATATAAATTTAAAATATTAGAACATATCATGCTTAAATTCCAGTTAAACCCTTAAGCCTATATTCTTAAATTCCAATTACCATCAACAATTACAGAATCTCCTAATTAGCTTCTTTGTAGAATATTTGAACATGATATTCCATAGTCAGAATACATACATCAACAGGTTAAATCAAAGTATTAGAACATATCATGCTTAAAGATAATAATTAGATTTATCTAAAATCAAGCCCAATTTAACTAGTACTAAGTAAACCTATTTCAAGTTTTTTTTTTCTGGGCAGCCCAATTTTTGGAAAACTTTAGAACAAACCTCAGGTAAGCATAAGTGAACGTTATGGGATCCTTTCTGCCATGCAGAAAACATAAAACATTAGTTCAGAGAAGATATATACAATTAAAAATACAATAAATAATAAAACAGAAGAGTAATTTTACTATTGAAGTGTGATGAACTTGAAACTCAAAGCATACAGCACAAATGGTGATGCAAGAAATTCCTAATCAGAGTGTTTTACAAATGTTTTCACTTCTAGAACTTGTTAACACTTTGAGAAATATATAGGTGTTTGATTTACCCAACAGCTCTGCCCATGATGTATTTTTGTTGCAACCAACGATTACTAGATGTGTACAACATTCTGTCATTGTAGATATTAGCGTCTCTTGATGAATATGTCCAGTCAAAAGATTAAAAAGGTTAGCATACTCAAGCAGTAGCTGTACATATGAAGATATTTAAAGAATGATCAACCACACACACACGCACACATATGAAAAAATGAGAAGAACTTGGAATGTATTTAAGACCATTCCACAAGTAAACAAACAAAACTATTTGGAAGTGTCCACTCTCCACTTCATTGGTAGGGAAAGAGATTTTAATAGTCAGAAAATATTTTCATGATTGATAATAAAAAGTTTAAAGTTCGTTGAAAACAAATAAACAAACCACAACTTGTATTTGCTCACATTCAACTAGCTTGATATCAAGGATATGCTACCTTTAGTGAGTATATCAGCTTCTTTGCTATATCGCTACTCATGAACCTGACAAAGCATAACCAAACATGCAATGTACTAAATCCAGCATACAGAATAACCAGGCGGGGACCCGTTAATTCAAATAATTTACAGCCATAACACCTATATAAATTTCAGAAAGAAAATGTTCAACCATTAGTACACAGCTCATGAACAAGACTGTTAGAGTTGACCATGGTGTTAACCTTATCAAAACTATTTGTTTCTACTTTCTAGAGATTTTCTACATCAGAACATGAGAACCTTCTGTCACTTGTCGTTCAAGCAGTTCAACATTTGGCAAATTTAAATTTATATGACTATCACAAATCAAAGCTCAAAATTTTTAAATACTTAATTTTAAATACATGTAAAAAATTGACTCACTCGTTTGAAACCGGGTTTCATACTCCCAGATAGCACAACCACCACCGGCGACTCGCTCCCAATAATGCAAATCAATCCTTTCCATATTATCAGTGCCGATGAAATAACCATTCCTTAACGAGATTTAAACTAAAAATTTCAATCATTATCCGATGGAATTTTTGAAGTATAAAAGGATTTTAAAGAATTAAGAGAAAAGTGGAAACGCACCGAGGCTGATGGCTTGAGAGAGAATTTGTCTAATATGAGTTGATTTCATATTTTCTTCAATCCACCCCATTGGAGATCAATGCTTTTCTTGTCTTAACGATTTACAACACGCTGCAGGCTGCAAAATAAGAATGGAAATGAGAAAAGTAACAAAAAAAGAAACCTGCAAAAGGAAAAAAGAAAGAAAGAATAATGCGCAAACATAACAAGAATAATTTAAACATACTCGATTAGTTTGAGACGTAAGCTTAATTTGATTAATTCCTCTAAATCGAATTCATTTTCTAGTCCGAGTATATCCAACAATTAGATTCACTTTTAATGCACATACTGAATGCACCTAATAAAAATGATTATATATATAAAAAAAACTAACATGAATTATGTACCAAATTGCAAATGTTAGGCAAGAAGCTAAAGCCAACAAGGAGCCTAAGACTTGATCGCCAACAGCAGCATGTTTGGTGCCAGTATGATGGTGTCCACCATGTTTGACTATGTTTATGTTGGTTGACCAAAGATTAAGTTCTTGAATTATTCTGGTATCAAAACCTATACACTAAAAAAAACAGATTATATGAGGAATTGTGAAAGTTACCTTTCAAAGATGAAAGCAAGTGGAGTTATACAAGCAGTGGCGAAGATGAATCTGTAAGCAATGAGTGCTCTCATGCTCATTCCCTCAACCACAGCCAATTTATAGAACGCAATCACACCTGCAAAATAAAAATCAATCATCCAAGAAAATAAATATTGGGTCACAGACACCAAAAAGCTTCTGGTTACTCAAAGGGTCTGAGAGTTGCCTTTGGCTTCTGAACCTCTGAAACTGGACTGGAGCAAGCTACCAAGCTCCTCTTCCCCCGAATCACTACTAAATCGCGGCGTAATTGAAGTTCAATCTTTTCGATATTTCTTCTCCTCAGCTGATGGTCGATTGGCCTGACACTTCCCCCGGGTGGGTGACTGCCCTTATCGTGATTCCCTCCTTCTTTCGGGTAAAGGTTAGAGTGATGAAGGGAAGGCTCGAGGTCGAGGTGGAGCTCCCACCATTCCCTCTTTTAGTGTTATCAAGTCTTCTGTGGAGGTAGGAAGCCAGCTTCTCCCTTCTTTGACGCTCCGCTTCAACATGATTTAGAGGCTCTTCTCTTCCATTAGTCGGTTTTCTCCCCTATTTTCGAGGCCTCTTTTCAGGCTCTACGACTGGACTACTATCGGCCTCCTTAACAACGGAAGCTTCAAGATCAGAGTGATCTGAATCCCCGGCACCCCATTCGATTTCACCACACCAGATGAAGGTAAAATTACACTTGAAGTAAACGAAAGCATAGCTTCTTCGTTGCTCCCTCTTGAATTAGGCGACCTCTTCTTGTTCTCCACGGCGAACGGAGAGTTTCCTGTGAACAAATTCCCATTCCCACTTCTCTTACTCTCACCAAAATTCAATATCTCTCCAGATTCAGGTTTCAACAAATGAGAAGATGAATTCCCATTCCTCACACTGCTACTCTCATCAAAGAAGATGAATCGTCTTTGGTGCCTCCATTTTAGGGGGAAATTTGGAGTTTTTTCGTTTTTGGGTTTTAGGGGGGAAATTTGGGAAAAAATCAGCGCGAAATTTTTTAAGTAAAATGAATTTTGTGGCGTTTTTATAAAAAACGCCACTAAAAATAAAATTAAATTTCTATCGTAAAACTTCACGTTTTGAAAAATTTAATAATGCGTATTTGCGGCGTTTTTATGAAAAACGCCGCTATTGCTTACCTTTTGCGGCGTTTTTCTCATAAACGCCGCTAATGATTGACTTTTTCTTACAATTGTATATTTAATTATTATATAATTCATATCAAATTTAAATAAATAAATTTTGAAAATTTAAGTAATATTTAAAAGAATTAGATAAATTTTAAAATTTTTATATAATTTTTTATGTAAGAAAACAAAAACAAAAAATTTTAAAATATGAAAAAAAAACTTTAAAAAACTATATTAATGATAATTTTAATAAATTAAAATTCATATTATCTCTTTTATTGTCAATCTGTTACATTAATTTATTTATTTATCAATTTTTTCAAAAATCTAATATTTAAATATATCAAATGATTTAAACCATTTAATCTAAATTTAGATGAAATATTTTTAAATATAAAAACATTAATTAATTGTATAAAATTTCATCATTTAACAAATCTAAAGTAAACCTTAAATCCTAAACCATTTAATATGTATAAAATTGATCTATTATCTCTTATATAATTTAAACTATAATCATAATTTTAATATATTAAAATTAATATTATCTCTTTTACAATTATATAAGAAATTATTTAATATATAAATTAAAAAATACCAATTAATCTAAACCCTTAACCCCTATCTCCTAAACCCTGAATCATAAAACATAACCCCTAAACCCCTAACCCCTCTTTTACAATTATATAAAAACTTAATTAATATATGAATTAAAAAAATACTAATTAATCTAAACCTTAAACCCTAACCCGACCCTAAATCTTTAAACCCTAAATCACTAACTCTTAACCTCTAACCTTTAACCCCTAACCCCTAACCCCTAACTACTAACCTCTAAATCTTATTTAATATATAAATTAAAAAAACACTAATTAATCTAGACCCTAAACCCTAACCCAAATCCTTAACCCCTAACCCCTACACCTTATTCAATATAAATTAGAACACACTAATTAATCTAAACCTAAACCCTAACCTGACACTAAATTCATAAACCTTAAAATACTAACTCTTAATCTCTAACCCTTAACCCCTAAATTACAACCCTTAAACCAGAATCCCTAATCCATAATACCTAATTCCATAATCTAGAAACCTTAAAATTGTAACTCCTAAACCGGCCTTAAATCCTAAATTAACCATATACCCTAAACCATATATATTAAACCCTAAACTATAATGTTAATTAATTAAATATTTTAAAATTAATATTATCGTCTCTTTTACAATTTAAGTTTTATGATATTTTATTTTACTCATAATTTAATATATTTTTCTAGTAAAGTAGTTTAAATAAACTGTGATTGAAAAATAATAATAAATAGTTAGGAGTTAGGACTTCTCTTTAATAAAAAAATTTTGTATTAAAAAATATTATTTGTTATCATTTAAATGTAAATTTGACCAATATATAATAAATACAACGAAATATCTATTTTTTTAACTTATAATAAAAAATATAATTGAAACATTACTTGAGAATATATCAAAGAATGAGATAATTGAGAATATATCAAAAGCGGGCATTAGCGGCGCTTTTTCAAAAATGCCGCTAAAGGCCCAAGCATTAGCGGCGCTTTTTAAAAAACGCCGCTAAAGGCCCGAGCATTAGCGGCGATTATTCAAAAACGCCGCTAAAGGCCCGAGCATTAGCGGCGCTTATTCACAAACGCCGCTAAAGGCCCGAGCATTAGCGGCGCTTATTCAAAAACGCCGCTAAAGGCCCGAGAATTAGCGGCGCTTTTTCAAAAACGCCGCTAAAGGCCCCAAAAACTCAGAAAACGACGTCGTTTGGCTTAGGTTTTTTGCGGCACTTTTTGGAAAACGCCGGTAATGCTTATTTTTAGCAGCGTTTTCCAAAAAGCGCCGCTAGTGCTCGACCTTTAGCAGCGTTTTTATAAAAGCGCCACTAATGCTTGATTTTTAGTGGCGTTTTTTATCCAAACGCCGCTAAAAACGCTGCTAAAAGCCTATTTTGGTGTAGTGTTGGTAAACAAAAATTTAATACCAAAACCAAATATTTAACCTTTTCACAATTTGGTCCTAAAATCAATATATAACATAAATCACTTTATAAAATCGTCATACAACGAAATCAACGCTTTAAATCCATGTTATTTTATCAAAAAATATAGTATTCATCAATGGTAATTTTCAAAATTCTCAATAAAATAAAAAAATTAAGGCAATAACTTGTTGGACCTAATTGTAAAAGTCTCAAAAACATAAAAATTACAAGAAAATGGCAAGAATTAAACTCACTTGAAGTAAACATATAAAAATCAACTTAAGGAGCTCTCCTATGGTTGTTTTTGGCCAAGAATTGAAGAAGAATTTGTCTAGAAACCTTTAAAATTTCAATTTGTAGTTTTAATTTTGCTTTATTTACTATGTTGCCATTAAATGGCTATTTATAATTATTATTTTCACTACTTATGCTGCCTCAGCCATTTCATTTGGACTTATTTACTCTTTATGACTCCCTATTTACCATTTAAGCCATTTAATCACTATTTTTTTAATTAGTAAGTTTTGCACCTTTTTCAATTTAGTCCTTTTGAATTAATTAACTATGAAAACGTTAAAATTTTCTAATGAAACTTTAATACTACCTTAACAACACTCTATAAATATTTATAAAAATAATTATGACTCTGTTTATAGAATTGAGGTCTCGATACCTCATTTTCTAAACCACTTGACCTAATAAATCCTTATAAAACACAAATTACTTATTCAAAAATCTTTCTAAAACCACATTTGACTCGTAAATACTAAATATTAAAATTTACGAGCTTACTCGTCAGATTTGGTGATCTTGAACCACTATTTTTGACACCACTAAAAATCGGGTTGTTACAGTAAATGCCTTATGTTGTTTGTTAGACCCAAATTGGCTAATTATGCCATTGGGGCGCCTAACTTTCGATTGAGTGTTGTAGGTACTTGATAAAGGCCCGAAATTGTGCAAAAACATCACCGAAGAAAAGGGTATCACGATATCAGAGCATGGGAATCGCAATACCCCAAACAAGCCTAGCATGAAAACCACCTACAGTGGTGTTGTGATATCCACCTTCGGTATCGCAATATACACCTTCTAAGAGGGACCCTATTTCGATATTGATCTCGATATCACGATATTGCGATACCCACACCTTGAAGGGGGGAAAAATGACGCCAGGGGTAGTGTTTGTCCAACCAAAGAACCAATTAGAGAAGACCCATTCAAGGGAATTTTGGTCACAAAATAAGGGTTAGAAATTCTACTAAATCAACTGATTTTAGGTGGGGAGAAGGGACACACACATAGCTTTAGTTTTAACTTTGTTTTCTCTTTAGTTCTCTTAGTTTTTCTTCTCCATTTTTAGGGTTTCTTTTATTTCCATTTTCCTTAGTTGTAGAAGTTATTTTTCTAGAAATTTCCTTCTTGCTCTTATTGTTTTTCTTGTTAGTTAAGTTAGTTATTATTGTAGCTAGGGTTTATTTGCACTTTTAGTCCAGTTCCTTTGCTTGTAATGTAACACCCCTTACTCGTATTCGATGCCAGAACAAGGTACAAGGCATTACCGGACTTAAACATAAGCAAACATACAAAATCGAGACATAAATTTCCATCCAAATTTAAAACTTTTCATTTACATTCACATCATTCCTAAAACAAGTCTACGAGGCCCAAAACATACATTGGGAGTAGTTCAGGACTGAACCCAAAAATTTGGAAAATTTTACCACACTTAGAAAATTTTTCATGTTTTAAGAGTCACACGCCTGTGTGGCTTGGGACATGCCCGTGCGGGTAGGACACATGCTCGTGTCCCTAACCTGTGTAACTCTCTGTTTGTCATCCAAGAACAAATTGATGTCACATGGACATGACACACGCCCATGTCCCGAGGCCGTGTCCTCCACATGGCTGAGACACATGCCCGTGTCTCATACCCGTGTGCTCAATACTGAGCATTCTATTTTGCAGCAATTTAGGTGCAAGGGTCACATGGCTAGAACACACGCCTATAGGGCTGACCGTGTGTTCCACATAGCTGAGACACATGCCCGTGTGGACAAAAACAAGGCTATTTACCAAGCCATTTTTGCCACCCTCACTTGCACACATCTACATAACAACAGATGGCACAATTTCAAGCATGTAAGAGCTACCAAACCATTCACAATTATGACCATCACATACCAATACTATATCAACATCTATCATACACACAACATTATCATGCCATAAATCATTCATGTCAATTTCACCCTCATTAGGCTTCATTTAACTACTCTCTAGTTACCTTATTGTACACACAAATTTATCAACTCATCAATAGACCACATTACCAAACATTTCACATCCATGCCATAAATCACATTTCCAAACAATTCACATTCACCAAGCATACCATGATCATATCACCATAGACATTGACACATATATGAATATACTTAGGCTTACAACCATGTTGCCACTATAAACCAACTTACATCACCAAACAGCAAAACAAGCCTTTGACGATTACAAGCCATTACAATGGCTAAAGTCATATGACTCATATAACAAAATGACCAAGTTTTTATACATGCCATAACTCAAAATACTTGAATTCATCAATACCCAAAATTGATAGCTTGATAGTGTGATAGGATCTCCGGCGATCTTTAACTTGAGCTAGCTTGATGGCACTATAAAACATGAGAAAGGAAAGGGGAAAGCTATATAGCTTAGTAAGTCCGCATGAAAATAATAAGCAACTCTTATTAAGCATTTATAAAGTTCAACACTTTAAACAAAAAATAATACCGATTGCTATAAATCTCATAGTTATAATTTTATTTAATCAGGATGTTTACTCTATTAATATATAAGCATAATTTAACATATATTGGCATTAGCCTAACCACCGTAACCTCTTTCTCGTAACATATCACATCAATTAACAAGTCATGTCAAACCTCATAGTAAATATGCACATTAAATTATGAGTATTCACATTTCAAGCATATATTTTAACAATTTTCAATTGTTTAAAGCCCATATCTTCCCATACTTCCGTAATCATTTTATTAGGAAATTATGCCAATCTTTCCTTTTTATCTGTATGATAAATCATAATTTGTACAAACAAAACATGTTATATCATAACTCAATTTGGCCCGAAAACTAATTACACAACCGCCAACCGAATTTACCATGTATTTCATACATCCCAAATATAGACCAATAATCACAAGGCTTTTATAAAAACATTCTCATGGAAACTATGGACTCACAGTATCATGAAGTCAATGCTTATAAACTTATGTACATACCTGTACAAATTCGTAATACTTACATGCTCTTTCTCTTCTTTGACATAACCATTGAATTTCCCGTTGAACCACTTGGAATACTAAAGGATACTCGGGAATCTCGAACTCACAGTACCGTACCAATGCTATATCCTAGATATGGTCTTACATGTAATCTCGTATCAATGCTAATAGCCTAGATATGGTCTTACACGAAGTCTCATATCGATGCCATATCCCAAATATGGTCTTACACGAAATCTCATATAGATGCCATATCCCAGATATGGTCTTACACGTAATCTCAGTAACCCTAATGTCATGACATTTGTATCCTATTTAGTCCTAAGGTTCAGACGGGACTTTCACTGCATCAAACCTCTATCGGCCATTTCCGTAGTGTTGTACTCAATAACATTCACATTTTATTTCAGTAATATAGCATTTACCACAATTTTATCAATTAAGCATTTATACATATATAATTTAATGCTTATTAAACATACGAACTTACCTCGACATAAAAATGGTGAAAAGGGCTTAACCGTCAAATATTTGTTTTTCCCCCGTTCTAATTCCAAACCTAGTTTTTCTTGATCTATATTATCACATTCAACTTATTTAATCATTAAAATATTCAAATTAGCCCAAAATCGCATTATGGAAAAAGTACATTTTTCCCCTAAAGTTTCACATTTAAATGAAATGTACTCAATTTCTTCAACGCCCATGCCTAGCCGAACCTTATACATCCTTATAGTAGCCCACATTTTTCTTTTATTTGCATTTTAACACCCATTTTATAACTTTTTACAAATAGGTCCTTTTAGGTATTTTCATCGAAAATCACTTAGCAAAAGTTGTTTATCTAACAACTAACATGCATTTTCTACCATTAAACATCAAAATACACAAATATCCATCATGGGTAAAATTTTAGACTGTGATTATGTCTTAAATTAGTGGTAGAAATAGATAGATCATGTTACAAGGATTTCAAAAACGTAAAAATCATTAAAAACAAGGCTAGAACGGACTTATAATCAAGCTTGGAAGCTTGAAAAACCCTAGACGTGGTTTCTCCTTGTAAAATTTCAGCCATGGGGTAGAAGATGGACAAAATTTGGCTTTTAATTTGGCTTTTTAATTCATTTATTTACCAAGTTATTAAAATGTCCTTAATGAAAAACTTTAGAAACATACCTAACCATGTCCATTTTGTCCAACAACTTAACACATGGTATAATTCCATTTAAGAACCTCTAATTTAAAATTTCATAACAATTGGACACCTTTAGCATGTAGAACTCAACTTTTGCACTTTTTACAATTTAGTCTTTTTGACTAAATTGAGTGCCCAAACGTCAAAATTTTCGAACGAAATTTGCACGAAATCATTCCATAAAATTGTAAACCATAAAAATATAATAAAAATAAATTTTTTTACGTTGAATTTGTGGTCCCGAAACTACTGTTCCGACTAGACCCAAAATCGGGTTGTTACATGTAATGACATTTCAACCTTTAGCTTTATGTATTTCAGTTTCTTTTAGTTTAATATGTTAAAGACTTTACCTTTTCCATTTCTTAGTCTTCATTTTACCATTGAATGCTCATCTTTACTTTTCTTTCAAGTTTTATATCTTAAAATCCAATTTTTTTTATCTTTTTATTATGCTTTATGTTCATGGCTGTTATGTTTCTTTCTTTTATGTTTGTTAGCTTAGTTTTTAACATGAGTAACTAAACTCTTAAGGGGGTTAGTTCATGGAGATGTGGGTAAGCAAATTTTTGGTTAAGGGACTAAACTGCAACAAATTGGACTAAATTGAATGAGCATAAAAACTTAGGATTGATGCCCCTAAGGGAATATTTAGGCAATGGAGACCGATTGGTAATCTTGTTGAGCACCAATTCTTTAGTTCCAGGTTAGCCGACGAGATCAAGAGATAAACCAGACTAATTTTTCTAATTTGGTAAAGTTGAGACTAAGAGGTAAAACAGAACAACTTTAGAAGTTTAAGTAATTTAGAAGCTTAATTAAATGATTAGTGAACCACATCAAAGTCAAACAACCACTTTTTGTTAGTTATTCGTGAATTTTATAACCTTGCACTTTTTACGATTTAATCCTTTAGGTTGTTAATAGATAATTTAGGTTAATCACTCTCAGTTTATGATTTTCTGTAATATAGCTTTTAGAGATTAGTTGTTTAGACTCCTTTTGCATGCTCGTAACTAGGAATTGCTAAATCGCCTCTTCCTTTGGGTTCGACCCCTTGGACTATTTCATGTTCCATTGGAACTATAAATATTACAATTGACACTGTACGCTTGCAATTAAAAAATACTCTTTTAAATTGCTATCATAAAATTTTGTATTTTTCCATACACGCACGATAGTGGTCAAGTTTTTGGCGCCTTTGTTGAGGAACTGTTGCAAGATTGAGCATTTTTTTAGTTTAGTTGTATGTTTTGTAGGAGATAAGTGAAAAAAGTTAAATCTATAAATATGACTTCTTCTTGTTTTGTTTTTATTTTGTTTTAAATTTTTCAAATTTGTTTATTTTCTTGAGTTTGTCGGAGGTGGTTTATGACTCAAACTAGTAACGGTGTCTTGCCATTTAAGCTAGAATGGTAATGTATCATTACACATACAAGAAAGGCACAACATCTGAGGATGCCCAACCCCCACAAAGAGACTAACTATTGGAAGACCAAGGAGTAGAAAGGCAACCAGCACAACCACCATCGATGGAACAAAAATTGTGTGACTATGCTATGCCCAACTTTAAGGATATTTGGGGAAGCATTAATCCTCCAACTATTAATGCGAATAACTTTGAAATCAAACCAATGATGACCCAAATGAAACAAGAAAATCTCCAATTTCAGGGATCAATGAATAAGGATCCTAACCAGCATCTCAAGCAATTCTTAACTATTTGCGATACCTTTAAGTATAATGGAGTATTCGATGACACCATTTCGGTTATTCCCTTTCTCTCTTACTAACAATTTATTTATGTGGTTAGATTCACAATTGGTAGATTCAATCAATACGTATGACGAGCTCACAAGAAAGTTCTTGGCTAAGTTCTTCCTTCTAGCAAAACAATGAAGCTCCGTATAGACATAACAAATTTTCGGCAACTAGAAGAGGAGACACTTTATGAGGCATGGGAGCGCTTCAAACTCATTCTTCGTAAGTGATCATATCATTTCCTACAGGATTGGTTACAACTTCAAGTCTTTTATAACATGCTAGATGGGAACTTGCATTCTAGTCTTGATAGGGCATCTACTGGGGCGTTCATGTCAAAGATGTATGTTGAAGCGTGCTAACTCATCGAAGATATGGAAATGAATTCGTATATACAGCTAGCTGAATGGTTCACATATAGAGCCAAGAAATTAACTGTGAATGCAATCGATAGTGAGGATAAGTACCAACAAATCCTAGGAAGGCTCAATCAATTTGAGATGAGTTCGACAAGAATGCAAGCTTCGAATCCACCCTTTTTAACCACTTCTCATGCATGTAATGAAGGCGACGATGCACATTGAGGAGGCACGAACGAGAATAATGAGGTTAAATATGTGGGAAATCAAGGATATAACCCATACTCTACCATCTACAATCCGAGATGGCATGACCATCCTAACCTTGGGCGGGGAGGGAACTAATAGGGTCTCTTTGATCAAGGAGTCCAAAACTTTAATGCCCATTGACCTAACCTTCATACCAACCTCAATAACCTTATAGGCCACCGCAAAAGGCTGAAAGGAAGCCAACCTTTAATAATGACCCTCCTTTACCCATCCGAGTGGGTAAGTTAGAGGAGAATGTGCACACTTTGCAAGCCAATGTGCATCAAATATAAGGTCTACTAAACCAAATGTTCCAATGGATGCAAAACCACAATCCCTCTAACATTCCGAGCAATACCAAGTCAAATCCCAAATAAGAATGAAAAGAGCATGCCAACACGAGTGCTACAACAATGCTAGGAAGACCGAGTCAAACATTTCATGCATAGCTATTTTAGTTTGAAATTTAAATTCGTACGAGATAAATCACCCTAGAAAAGAGGAAAAGATTGACACAAACTGATTGGTTGAACTCTATCTATAAAATGATGATGAAGGGAACCTTAAAAGACATCTCAGAGAGAAGTAAAAGAGTAAGGGATCTCGAGTGAAAGAGGAAGTCATCCTCTCGGTCAACGTAGGATTATGCTGCTGAAGTGTGGACCAACGAAAGCTATTTTCCTGAAGTTCTTCTGTTATTTCCTTAGTGCTCTCTTGTGAAATTATTTGGTTATAAATGATGGTGATGGTTTGGAATTATATTTTTCCAATCGATGAGTTAAATCTCATCAGGTTGGGATTATTTTGATGATACTTAACTGTTTTAAATTTCCATGGTATAAATTTGATTATTTTACTACCCATTCAATTGTTTAAGTGCAATCCCTAGGAATAGTCGATGGCATTTATTCTTGTTAAGTTGATTTAATATGGGAAATGTTAGATTACTTAACTAATATTGTGTGGCATGGGCAATATTCGAATGATGCTTGCATCATAAAGAAAGAATTACATAGGTTACTGTAATAAGACTCTGTATGAGTAAGGACAGTGACTTGAGGTTTTTCCCCTTAAAAAGGTAGGCCATTCTAGGACTCTTCTACATAGTAAGTTAATCAAGATTTTTCCAAGGCATTATTGCCAGTAACGTTTTTTTTTTAGTAATTCCAACCTTCTACATAAATATCGTAAACGTTGTACTTGATTCTCTACCAAAATATCTTCGCCTTAGCATTCTTAGTTGATTATTTGTTTATTTATATATTATTCACGCAATAGTTCCCATATTTAGATTTTTGTTATCACCTTTTCCATAGCAATTCCAGTTATCTACCTATCTCGCATATTTACCTTCGTTTTGCCATAACATTTCCTTCAATCATTTTACTATAGCATTAACTTAACTATTAAGATAACTTGATCAATTTTGTGCCTCAATTTGATCCTCATGGGAATGATACTCACTTAACTCTTTATTACTTGAATCGACATGTATACTTGCACAAAAATTGCACACCATTTTATACATAACACCCACACTCCTAGTGTTAGAGATAGGTTACAAGAGGAAGTGGAACCCGAACCAGCCAAAAGTTAGGATAAGCCAATCAGACCTCCTAGTCAAGAAGCGATTCTCTTTCTATCTCGTTTAGAAGAGTGAAAAAAGAAAGAAAGTGATGAGTTTTTAAAATTCCTCAAAATGTTTAAAGCTTTGAATGTCAACTTCACTTTACTTGAGTGCCTAAAAAAATGCCCAATGATGCCAAATTTCTTAGAGATGTAATATCTTGAAGGAAGAAGAGAGTGCAAAGAGAGCAAATAGCTCTCAATGCTGAATGTAGCGTGGTGGTGTCTCATAAGGTACCCTCAAAACTTAAGGATCCTGGTAGTTTCACCATTCCCATAAAAATAAATGGAGTTAAATTTGGAAAAGCCCTCTGCGACTTAGGATAGAGCATCAACCTTATGTCTTTATCTATTTATCGTAGATTAGGCCTAAGTGACCTTAGGGAGACTTTTATAACCCTAAATAGCTAAACGATCCTTAGTTTACCCTAAAGGAGTCTTAGAGGATGCCTTGCTGAAAGTTCGATAGTTTATCCTCCCTATGGACTTTATTGTTTTAGACTTTAAGAAGGATTTAAAAATCCTGATTCTCTTAGAGAGACCGTTCCTAGCCACCTCTAAGGCCAAAATAGATGTAGGTAAGGTAGAATTAACGATGAAAGTAGGTAGGGAGGTAGAAATCTTTAGGTGTGTTGGCCCCCACCCTAAGCCTAGGAAAGCCTCAGCTTATTCGGGTCAATGTCAAGCTATTGGTGTATCATTTGATTGTGCTACTAACAAAAGGAAATGTTTCAAGTGGTGTGTGTTTGCAAGTTCTGGACCAAGGATGCAAGGCATCTGAGTGAAGAAAAGGAGTGTTGTAGGGCTTAAGAAAACAAGACGCGTGTTGGTACCTGAAACCTTGTGGAAGCACTATTGTTGGGGCGTGCTGTATCTCCCAAAGATGAATTTTTAACTTGCTGCATGTGGCAATGAAACTTTGATTTGTAAATATTTGAATTATCGAGCATGGACTCCATTTATTTCTTGTTTAGATTAGGATTTTGGTTTGTGCCTTTTTAATTTTTGGACTTAGTAGGTAAATTTTGGATTATTGGGAGTTAAAATGAATTTTTGCAAGGGCACCTCTATAGTGAAATTGTAATATCCAAGAGGGGCTATCACGATTCCCTTAATAGTTTAGAGGGGTGGTCGAAAATCGATTTGGTATCACAATACCAAACCCTGGATATTGCGTTACCTTTGGAATTTTAAAAGTTAATTTTTGGCAAAATGTACTGTGGTATTGCGATATTGAACCCTTGGTTCGTGATACCTAAATTGGTTTCAAAATAAGGGGTCCAAAAATCAGGGGATATTATGATACCTATGTCAGGTTAAGTGGTACCCAGTTGTGGTATCCTGATCTGTATGTTTTGGAGGGCCTCCAAAACCCCTCAAATCCCTCATTCCAAACCCTAAACTCTCCCCATTCCCTTATTTTTCCTCCCAAATCCTCTTTAATCCTCTCAACTTTCTTTTCAATTGCTTGCCAATTTTTTTTCTAGTTTTGCTTTATGTTTGCTATTTCTTCTTTCTATTTGTAGGTACTATTGCTTCTTGCCTTGGGAAATATGGAGAAACAACGTCCAACTCGTCTTGCCACCACCATTAACAATGATTTACAGTTTAAAGTTTCTTTCTTCTTTTACTTTGTTTAAAAATTCATTATTGTTATTTTTTATTTTGTTTATTTTAGTTTATTTTAGTGTTATTGGATTGTGGCTAGTTGGTTAGTGTTAGTGATAAATAATTTGAATTTAGAGAATAGAAAATATGCCGCCTAGAACATCGAAGAGGGCGCGATCTAGATCGGAATCACCTCTGTCACTGGAGTGTGTTCCAGTCAAAATTAAATTAAAAGAGGCCATAGCCTTTTTCCTCACTATTCTAGGACAAACATTTATCATTGAAAGAGGCTTCAACCCATCCGCATCTCATTGCAAAGAAGTTTGGGATCTCGTCCACTTCCATCATTGGATGAACTTTTCTTTCATTCTGACAACACCTGTCGTTACACCGGTAGTTTTGGACTTCTACTGCAATTTAAAATTTTCTTACAAAAATTCAATGTATGTTCAAAAGAAGAAAGTTGACATTTCCCTTCAGGCCATTAGTGACTTTTATGGCATCCCTTATTATGAAAAGGGACTACTTGTTCGATATGAACTTGAAAAATTAAATAATGTTGACAAGGATTCCATATTGGTATATTTGACTAAAAACTAGGAGGAATAGAAGCGGGAAAAGTTTATGAACTATCCTCTATCATTTACTTAGGCCAAGATGTTCCCAGTGGCCAAAATGTGGATGCAATTCATTTACACCCGAGTCATTCCCCTACTTAATACGAACGCTGTTAATGTGTTTTGAGCTGCCCTGTTATTTTGTATTTTGCAGCGGAAAAGAATTTGTCTTGGAAAATGGATCAATAGGAAGATAAAGAAATGCGTGGAGGGTTCCACGACAAGAATATATTTCCCACACCTAATCACGAACTTATGCCGTTGAGCGAGGGTAGAGATGGATCCCACTGAGCAATTCCACTGCCCTACCTGTAGTGTCATCAGAGACACAATAATCCACCAATTTCAGGAGCTGCAAAGAAAGAAAACACGTGAGTGGAATTAGAGGTGTAAAAATAAGATAGAAATTTCTTCGACCCCACCGAAGAAACCTATGAAAAAGAGGGTCGAGGAAGGCACGAATTGGCAACAAAAGTTGTTCAAGGAAATGTGTCACACTATTCACATGCTCAGGGCCATGAAACCATTTTTAGATCGGTAGGAAGTGAGGCAAGGGATCAAGGGCCTACAATGCCTCGAGGACTCGAGTGATTCATCTATAGGGGGAGCAGCCAATGAGGAAGAGAAAGAAGCAGAAGGAGAAGAAGAGGATAATGAGGCGATGGAGGATGATGACTTCGAGCCATATCACGATGATTTTCAGGAGGCCTTTGTGCCCGCGCGCCCCTCCATAGCAGGTTTCATCATCTGAGACCCTAGCGATCGACTGAGAATGTATTATAAGAGGAAGGCCGTTAAAGGCAAGGGAAAAAGGATCGCGGATCCAAAATATGGTCCTAGAGATGATCAATGGTTACATATTTACGGATTTATTATTATTTTTATTTGTGCGACATGTAAACTATTTAAACTATTGAACTACTTTTGGATTTGTTTTTTTTTATTTTGCTATTATTTGCTTTTCTTGTGTATTTTTTTTATTTGGTGTGTAGTCACTTATCCCGAAAGCTACACAACATTTTCGAGCTTCAACAAAGAGATGGGCGACTTGAGCTAGTTTTGACGCTCTGTCTAGTAAGTTCGATAACCTCTTAACCTTTATTTGGAAAGGCATTGGGGACAATTTGTAGCTTAAGTGTGGGTGGATGCACATAGTTTTCATTTTTCTTGTTTTAGTGTGTTTTCACTTTTTCAAAAAACAAATCAAAAACATTCTAAAAGTATTTTTCTGCTATTTCTTTGTTTTGCGTGCTTGCATGGTGCTTAGACAATAATTGGACAATAGGGCATTTGTTGTACATATCAAATAAGTATGACTAAACTACCAAACATGTAAATTTTGATTGATACTAGGTAATTTGATGATCTTAATTGTAGATGAATTAGTTCGATTAGTTAATTTGTACAATAGATTAAAGGCGATCACTTTTAATGAAAATGTACAAAGTGTGCCATAGGATGAATGAAGCATGTGGATCATTATAGATAAATAAATTGAATTTTTCAATGTTCATTCGAATAGATGTATACATGATTGAAATTCTATTTTGTGAATATTTTGGGAAAGAACTTAGGCATTGTTTAATTTAGCCTAGAGCCTAAATGCTCTACCTTTTGCTCTATACCACTAGTTCCTATATTTTGAGCCTCAAGTATCATTTTCTTGTTAAGCCTTAATACGAAAACCTTAAGCCTAAACGAGTCGATAACTCAACCCTTCACTGTAACTTATGCTAAAACACGCTATATAATGGACGTTGGGCCATGGACATTGAAGGTTAGGTAGAGATGTTATGGTGGCTTTTTGAGTGATAAAAGAAAAAGAAGATACTACGCTATATACTACATATAAAACTCGCTAAGTAGATTATAAAGCAAAAGAGAAAAATACAAAAACAAAAATGTTAAGTGAATAAAAGAAAGCTAAGGGTTAAAAGCATTGTGAGTGAAAGAGTGCAAAATGCAAAATGTAAAAAAAGAGCTTAAACGAAATCAAAGTAGAGCTTGGAAAGAAAACCTTTCATGTCATAATGTATTAACGCTTGTTAATTTTGTATGTGTTAATAATGCATAGTATCATTTAAAATGTTGGATAAATAAGGTAGGTGAGAGAAGGAGAAGTAATGAGGCTACTTGTAAATAAATTAAGGACGCATGGGAAACAATTTCATGTGCTTGAAACCATTTTGAGATGAATTTTGTTTGAGCTTTGAACCGTCCCAAGCCTCAGAATGTTACAAGCCTAGAAGACCTTTGGGATCCGAATAATTGACTAACACAATAATTCTTGAATTGCTTGCATTTTTCCGGATGAACTTGACCAATTCTTTTTAGATATCTATGAGCGATCCACATAATTCATTTTGATGGACAACATTTGTACATACATACATTTTTATTTCCTTGATATTTATTAGAAATTTAATTTATCAAATTAATTGTGCTTGCATTAAGAATACCCAAAGTTAGGTAGATATCACTCTTAAGTTGCATGTAAGGTAGTTCTCGTACAAGTTTGATGTTTTACCACCATGTGACCTAATTTTCTAATTTAGTCCGAAAGGTTGTCTTCTTGCATGTCTTGTGTGTTTTCTTAAGGGCAAACAAAAAGTTAAGTGTAGGAGAGTTTGATATGTCGTAATTTGATATGTCAAATTAGGATTCCCCTTCATACTTAAAGAGTTTATCTTTGGGTAATTTCGTATATTTTCCATAGTTTTTGGTGGCTTTTAGGTTTTCAATTGAATAAGTGTAAATATCTCATTTTACTTATTTTTTATACCTAAATTGGCCAATTGTGCCGTTGGGGGCCCTAACGTTCGATTGAGTGTTGTAGATACTTAACAGAGGCTTGAAATTGTGTAAAAACATCACTAAAGAAAGGTATCACACCATCGAAGCATAGGAATCATGATACCCAGAATAGGTTCGGGATGAAGATCACCTACAGTGGCATCGCGAGACCCACCTTAGGTATCGCGATATCCGCCTTTCAAGAGGGACCCTATTTTTATACTGATCTCGGTATCACAATATCCTACCCTGGGTATTGCAATACCTACATTGTGAATGGGACAAAAAATGATGCTAAGGTCATGTTTTTCCAACCAGAACACTAATCAGAGAAGACTCGTTCAAGGGAATTTTGGTCACAAAATAAGGGTAAGAAATTTTTGCTAAATCAACAAATTTTGGTTTAGGAGAAAAGATACACACATTAGCTTTAGTTTTGGCTTTGTTTTCTCATTAGTTCTCTTAGGCTTTCTTCTCCAGTTTTAGGGTTTCTTAGTTTCCATTTTCCTTAGCTATAGAAATTATTTTTCTCCAAATTTCCTTCTTGTTCTTGTTTTTCTTCTTGTTAGTTAAGTTAGTCATTATTGTAGTTAAGGTTTATTTGCACTTTTTGTCCATTTCCTTTGCTTATAATGACATTTCAACCTTTAGCTTAATGTATTTCAGTTTCTTTTAGTTCAATATGTTAAAGACTTTACCTTTTATGTTTCTTATGCTCACATTTGCTTTCTTTCAAGTTTTATAGCTAAAAAATCCAATCTTTCATCTTTTTCATGAGCTTTATGTTTATGATTGTTTTGTTTCTTTCTTTTATGTTTTTTAGCTTAGTTTTTAACATGAGTAACTAAACTCTTAAAGGGGTTGGTTGATGAAGATACGAGTAAGTAAATTTTTGGTTAAGGGACTAAATTGCAACAAATTGGACTAAATTGAATGAATATAAACAATTAGGATTGGCGCCCATAAGGGAAGATTTAAGCAAGTGAGATTGAGAGGTAATCTTGTTGAGCACCAATTCTTTAGTCTCAGGTTAGCCGACAAGATGGAGAGATAAACTGAATTAATTTGTCTAATTTGGTAAAGTTGAGACCGAGAAGTAAAACAGAACAAATTTAGGAGTTTAAGCAATTTAGAAGCTTAATTAAAGGATTTGTAACGCCCCAATTTTTGGGAATTCTGTGAATGTTGGCAAATTTTCATGCTTTGATTTTGTCATTTGTGAGTGAAATTATGAAATAGGACCTATGTGAAAATGTTTGAAAATGCTATAGGCTAAATTGAAGTGGCCAAATAAATAGGAGTGCAAAATAGGAGGATTTGAATGACAAACCTCCCATTTTACATGAAGTGGCCAGCCATCATGCTGTTGTAGACAAAATGTGCACTTGATATCCATAATTTATGGTACAAATTGATACAAATTGATAATAGGTTAGGTAAATGTTCCATGATAATAGGTTAGGTAAATGTTCCATGATAATGGGTTAGGTAAATGTTTCATGATAATGGGTTAGGTAAATGTTTCATGATAATGGGTTAGGTAAATGTTTCATGATAATGGGTTAGGTAAATGTTTCATGATAAGAATTTCATGTCTTTTGAATTAAAGAATTAAATGGATGAAATATGAAGTTTTATTAAAAGAAAAAGGGGTGAAAAGAACAAAGTTTTGTCCATCTTTGTTCATCATAGCTGAAAGTTAGAGAAGAGAAAGGAGAGGAGAAAGCTATTGAGTATTCGGTCATTAGGAGGAGAAAAATTGAAGGTAAGTTCTTGGTACCTTGCTTCTATTTTGAGGTTCATGAGTTCTTCTTGATTCTACCTTAACTCTTGAAGTATATTTTGATTTTTAGTTGTGTTGTGAGCATTTAGTCATGAATTAAAATGAAGGAAATGGTTGTTGTTTCATGCTCTTTTGATGAAAAATGGAAGATAGGTGAAGTTGAGTCAAACAAATGAGCATGCATGTGCCTTAGATGTTAAAGGGAGATTATACTTAAGTAAAATCATAGATATGTGATGATTGATTGGTGATATACATGTTTAAATAACATGCATGCAAGGTATGTGTGAAAGAGTGATTTGGTAATAAATCTGCTTGGGACAGCAGCAGTAATGTGACTTTGGAAAATCACCATAAATTGTGGGAGATGAATTAGAAGCTGAATAAATTATGTAATTAAATCTTATTGAGTCTAGTTTCTAATGAAATAAACAAGAACATATTTTGAATTCTGTACAATGAGAAATTTGATTCGTAATGAAGAGTGGTCAGATTAGTCAAACAGTGAAACATAGGAAACTTTAAGAAAAATATGGTATTGATTAGACATACCAAAAATTCTAAAAATTTTATGGATAAAAGATATATGAGTCTATTTTCAGGGAAAATTAACGGCACTTGATTTGGAGTTTCGTAGCTCCAGTTATAAATAATTTAGTGACTGTTGCTCAGGAAGACAGCTTGCAGTGAAATTATGATTATGTGGTAAACATTGACAAAAATTTGTTAATGAGTTGCTTATTGATTTCTTATAAGCTTACTATGATCTGTAGGTGTGGTTGGTCGAATATTGTAAGGGGTTAATACGTAGTTTGTATTTGAATAGTTAGATTAACGTGTTAGTAATCCAATTGTAGGCGGTTCGTGTGTGGATCTCGTCAGCATATCGTCGCAAACAGGTGTGTAACTGACACCCTCTCATAGACTAGATTGGCAAAAGCCGAAATGCCGAAATGCCGAAAAGTTAGTATTTTAGGAATTTGCGAGTGTGCGAATGCTCGTAAGATAGTTGGGTTTGTATATTTGGTAATCTAAAGTAATAAACTGCAGTACGCGCGATTTCGTACATTTTGATAATTTGGGCTTAATGGGCCAAAGATCGGGTTCATGGGCCAACGGGCCCAATTCAGTAAGTATGTGCGGTAAGTGTTCTGATAGTACGTAAATAGTTAGGATATGCATGAAAACCCTAAAAGTAGCTAAATTACTATAATACCCTTATGTATGAAAAATTACTGTTATACCCCTAGGTGCAAAATTACCATTATACCCCTAGGGTTAATTTTGACTGAAAAGCATGACGATCTGATTCTGTATGATGTATGCCATGATTATATATCTGTTGCATGGGGACATGGGTTATATTATGGAGGAAGCGTTCTGGTGGCTATGCCAGAAATATCTGATCTGGTGGCTCTGCCACATATATCTGTTCTGGTGGCTCTGCCACGATTATCTGTATCTGGTGACTCTGTCACATTATCTGTTCTGACAGCCATGCTGCAAATTCTGTGGTGTGTAGCGGTTGGGTGGGTCGAGTTGTCTCCCCACACGGTGTAAGGTTGGTACGAGGGTGTATACGGTTGGATATGGTTGGGTTTCTGCATAAACATGTAATATCTGTTCTGTTCTGTTCTGTTATGGGCCTATGGGCTTTATTTTGAATTCTGTTCTGGGCTAAGGCCAACTTATTCTATTTCTGTGGTTTAAGCTGATATAGGCTATGGTTGGGTTAATTTACACACTGAGTTTCCCCAAACTCACCCCTTTTATTTTCATCCACGAAGGTAATCCCCAACCATAGTGGGCTTGGAGCTATGAGGGAATTCGGAGTGGCCACCTGTTCTGAAAGTTTGATTTTCTTCTGGTGAACTGGACATCCTTTTATTTACGTTTGAAGTTTTGGGTTTTTAAATGTAATAAGGCCGCTTATTTATTTTTGATGGTTTTTTTTATATGTATTACTAAGATAGGTAATATTTATTTTAACTGTTGAAATTGGATAGCTTTAGGGCGCATTTTCAAAAACAACAGTTGATTTCAAAATAACACGACAACAAGCAAAGCTTCCGCAATGAAAGTATTTTCCAAAATTAATCACTTTTCCTAAAAATGACTTAATCAAATCGGTTTCCTAGAAATATCCATGACGTTAAAGTGTGGCAATGGCGGTATGCATGTCTAGGATTGGATCCGAAGGGAGCTTGGTACTTAAGCAGTCCGATGGACTCACCACCTCTTTTCCGGTTTCCTACCTGGTGCACAGCTTCCATTCACTTTAACCTTTAATGAATTAATCTTTTGAACATCAAGTACGATTTTCTGGACTTAGAATGGAAAATTTTTTTTATACGTTTTTGATGTGGCATGCCGGATCAGGCCATAACTTCTGGGCCGAATTTGGGGTGCTACATTTAGTGGTATCAGAGCCAGGTTGCAACAACTCAGCTGTGGAATGGGTTTACAAAAACAAAGATTTTCAAAAATGAAAATTTTATAAAGATTGCGAAAAACTCGGTTTTCAAAATTTAGATCTTTTGAAGGTGGCACCCGAATCTCCGGCTCAAGTCTGTAAGTATTCTGAATTTTTCTGAATATTTTCCTGAATTATCTATCTATACTGAAACCCTACTAGGACACTCTAGATAGGATGATACTGAAACCATAAGAAAATCTGATAAGAGATTGGAACAGTAGCTAGACTTCAATTCTGCGAAAACAAACTCTGAACTACTGTCTGATTCATAAAACATCTGTAATAAACACTGGAATATTAATTGATGCATAAAAATTTGTAATCAAGATAATACGATATGAGTACAAGAGGCCGTGGACGGAGCCGAGGAAGTGCTCGAGCGAGATCTTCGTCTTCAAGACATATACCGGCGGTGGATGCACCGATACCACTGGCAACAGAGGTAGAGTCTCATGACCGCGATGCCGAGGATGATGCCCTGCCACAGGCAATGCTTCATGTTCTGGAAAGGGTTGCCGGGGAAAGTACGGGCAATGGAGTTCGGGAATCTATTTCTGAACAACTTCGGGCTAACGGAGCGGAGATCTTTAGGGGCGTGTCTGGTATAGCCCCGAATGTGGCGGAATATTGGTTGGAGGCCACAGAACGGATTATGGACAACTTGGACTGCTCTGAGGAGATTGTGAGTGGGGTATCTGTACTAAGTCATTTGAGTCACTCGGTTAAGGTAGACAAACTGTATAGAGATGTACCCTTAGAAACTCAAGGTAAGATTTTCCCTGGAGATCTGATGGAGTTACCGTTCGGAGAGTTTGATCTCATTTTGGGAATGGACTGGCTTGTTAAGCATAAAGCGACTCTGGACTGTGCTGTTAAATGAATGTTGTTAAGGACCACAAAGGATGAGGAGGTTATAGTGATAGGTGAGCGAAGGGATTACTTGTCCAATGTGGTGTCAGCTTTAAGAGCCGAAAAGTGGATTCGGAAAGGTTGTGAGGCCTATTTGGCATTTGTAAGTCAGTCAGAAGAGGAGGGACTGACAGTGGATAAGGTTAGGACCGTAAAGGAGTTCCAAGATTTTTTTTCCGGAGGAGCTTCCAGGATTGCCTCCGAATCGAGAAGTTGAGTTTGGAATAGACTTGTTGCCTGGAACGGCGCCCGTGTCCATCGCACCGTATAGGATGGCACCGAAAGAGTTAGTGGAGTTAAAGGCTCAAAATCAAGAGTTGTTGGATAGGGACTTCATTAGGCCAAGCGTGTCTTCATGGGGAGCACCGGTGCTATTCGTGAAAAAGAAGACTGGTACGATGCGGATGTGCATTGATTATCGCCAGTTGAACAAACTGACGATTAAGAATAAGTATCCACTGCCAAGGATTGACGATCTATTCGACCAGCTTAGAGGAGCTTCTGTATTTTCCAAGATCGACCTTCGATCTGGATATCATCAGTTAAGGGTCAAGGAGGTAGATATCCAAAAGACGACATTCAGGACTCGGTATGGTCATTACGAGTTTCTGGTTATGCCATTTGGACTAACGAACGCTCCTGCAGCGTTTATGAATCTGATGAATCGTGTGTTCCAACCATTTTTGGATCAGTTCGTAGTCGTCTTTATTGACGATATCCTGGTATATTCTGAAACTGAAACGAAACATGATGAGCATCTCCGTATAGTGCTGTAAGTATTAAGGGAGAAGAAACTCTTTGCGAAGTTCAGCAAGTGTGAATTTTGGTTGAGGGAGGTAACCTTCTTAGGACATGTGGTCTCTGCTGAGGGGATTAAGGTGGACCCTCAGAAAATTGAAGCGATTTTGGAGTGGAAGCCACCTAGGTCAGTGTCAGAAATACGGAGTTTTCTAGGACTGGTAGGATACTACAGAAGGTTTGTGGAAGGTTTTTTTTTGTGATAGCAGCACCTCTGACAAAACACATAAGGAAAGGAGTACCGTTTGTATGGACTAAGAAACAGCAGGAAGCTTTTGAGAAGTTGAAGAAAGTTCTGACTGAAGCACTTGTGTTAATTCAGCCGGAGTCTGGAATGATTTTACTGTGTATAGTGACGCATCACACGTGGCTTTGGGCAACGTGTTAATGCAAGAGGGTAAGGTGGTTACATATGTATCACGATAGCTTAAGCCTCATGAGGGAAACTATTTGACTCATGATTTAGAGTTGGCAGCAGTGATATTTGCACTTAAGATTTGGAGACATTACTTGTACGGAGAAAGGTGTATTATATACACTGACCATAAGAGTCTTAGGTATTTGTTGACTCAGAAGGAGTTGAACCTTAGGCAAAGGAGATGGATTGAGTTGCTTAAGGATTATGACTGTTCGATCGAGTATCACCCAAGCAAGGCTAATGTGGTAGCCGATGCTCTAAGTCGTAGAGCTGTATCTTATCTGAGAGCAATATTTGCTCGTCTGAGTCTGTATGATGATGGAAGTCTGTTGGCTGAGTTGCAAGTGAGGCCAACCTAGGTGGATCAGATTAAGGAAAAACAGTTGAACGATGAGTCTTTGGTCGCTCGTTTTCAACAAGTTAAGGAAGGGGAAACTTCTGAGTTTGGGAGCCAGAAGAGACGATGCAACAGCAATACCCTCATCTGTTTGGATTAGCTAAATTTCGAGGACGAAATTTCTTTAAGGAGGGTAGAGTTGTAACGCCCCAATTTTCGGGAATTCTGTGAATGTTGGCAAAATTTCATGCTTTGATTTTGTCATTTGTGAGTGAAATTATGAAATAGGACCTATGTGAAAATGTTTGAAAATGCTATAGGCTAAATTGAAGTGGCCAAATAAATAGGAGTGCAAAATAGGAGGATTTGCATGACAAACCTCCCATTTTACATGAAGTGGCCAGCCATCATGTTGTTGTAGACAAAATGTGCACTTGATATCCATAATTTATGGTACAAATTGATACAAATTGATAATAGGTTAGGTAAATGTTCCATGATAATAGGTTAGGTAAATGTTCTATGATAATGGGTTAGGTAAATGTTTCATGATAATGGGTTAGGTAAATGTTTCATGATAAGAATTTCATGTCTTTTGTATTAAAGAATTAAATGGATGAAATATGAAGTTTTATTAAAAGAAAAAGGGGTGAAAAGAACAAAGTTTTGTCCATCTTTGTTCATCATAGCTGAAAGTTAGAGAAGAGAAAGGAGAGGAGAAAGCTCTTGAGTATTCGGTCATTAGGAGGAGGAAAATTGAAGGTAAGTTCTTGGTACCTTGCTTCTATTTTGAGGTTCATGAGTTCTTCTTGATTCTACCTTAACTCTTGAAGTATATTTTGATTTTTAGTTGTGTGGTGAGCATTTAGTCATGAATTAAAATGAAGGAACTGGTTGTTGTTTCATGCTCTTTTGATGAAAAATGGAAGATAGGTGAAGTTGAGTCAAACAAATGAGCATGCATGTGCCTTAGATGTTAAAGGGAAAAATCAGCTAACATGTTGTGCTTTAAAATGATGAAATGGAGATTATACTTAAGTAAAATCATAGATATGTGATGATTGATTGGTGATATACATGTTTAAATAACATGCATGCAAGGTATGTGTGAAAGAGTGATTTGGTAATAAATCTGCTTGGGACAGCAGCAGTAATGTGACTTTGGAAAATCACCATAAATTGTGGGAGATGAATTAGAAGCTGAATAAATTATGTAATTAAATCTTATTGAGTCTAGTTTCTAATGAAATAAACAAGAACATATTTTGAATTCTATACAATGAGAAATTTGATTCGTAATGAAGAGTGGTCAGATTAGTCAAACAGTGAAACATGGGAAACTTTAAGAAAAATATGGTATTGATTGGCCATACCAAAAATTCTGAAAATTTTATGGATAAAAGATATATGAGTCTATTTTCAGGGAAAATTAATGGAACTTGATTTGGAGTTTCGAAGCTCCAGTTATAAATAATTTAGTGACTGTTGCTCAGGAAGACAGCTTGCAGTGAAATTATGATTATGTGGTAAACATTGACAAAAATTTGTTAATGAGTTGCTTATTGATTTCTTATAAGCTTACTATGATCTGTAGGTGTGGTTGGTCGAATATTGTAAAGGGTTAATACGTAGTTTGTATTTGAATAGTTAGATTAACGTGTTAGTAATCCAATTGTAGGCGGTTCGTGTGTGGATCTCGTCAGCATATCGTCGCAAACAGGTGTGTAACTAACACCCTCTCATAGACTAGATTGGCAAAAGCCGAAATGCCGAAATGCCGAAAAGTCAGTATTTTGGGAATTTGCGAGTGTGCGAATGCTCGTAAGATAGTTGGGTTTGTATATTTGGTAATCTAAAGTAATAAACTGCAGTACGCGCGATTTCGTACATTTTGATAGTTTGGGCTTAATGGGCCAAAGATCGGGTTCATGGGCCAACGGGCCCAATTCAGTAAGTATGTGCGGTAAGTGTTCTGATAGTACGTAAATAGTTAGGATATGCATGAAAACCCTAAAAGTAGCTAAATTACTATAATACCCCTATGTATGGAAAATTACTGTTATACCCCTAGGTGCAAAATTACCGTTATACCCCTAGGGTTAATTTTGACTGAAAAGCATGACGATCTGATTCTGTATGATGTATGCCATGATTATATATCTGTTGCATGGGGACATGGGTTATATTATGGAGGAAGCGTTCTGGTGGCTATGCCACAAATATCTGATCTGGTGGCTCTGCCACATATATCTATTCTGGTGGCTCTGCCACGATTATCTGTATCTGGTGACTCTGTCACATTATCTGTTCTGACAGCCATGCTGCAAATTCTGTGGTGTGTAGCGGTTGGGTGGGTCGAGTTGTCTCCCCACACGGTGTAAGGTTGGTACGGGGGTGTATACGGTTGGATATGGTTGGGTTTCTGCATAAACATGTAATATCTGTTCTGTTCTGTTATGGGCCTATGGGCTTTATTTTGAATTCTGTTCTGGGCTAAGGCCAACTTATTCTATTTCTGTGGTTTAAGCTGATATAGGCTATGGTTGGGTTAATTTACATACTGAGTTTCCCCAAACTCACCCCTTTTATTTTCATCCACGCAGGTAATCCCCAACCATAGTGGGCTTGGAGCTGTGAGGGAATTCGGAGTGGCCACCTGTTCTGAAAGTTTGATTTTCTTCTGGTGAACTGGACATCCTTTTATTTACGTTTGAAGTTTTGGGTTTTTAAATGTAATAAGGCCGCTTATTTATTTTTGATGGTTTTTTTTATATGTATTACTAAGATAGGTAATATTTATTTTAACTGTTGAAATTGGATAGCTTTAGGGCGCGTTTTCAAAAACAACAGTTGATTTCAAAATAACACGACAACAAGCAAAGCTTCCGCAATGAAAGTATTTTCCAAAATTAATCACTTTTCCTAAAAATGACTTAATCAAATCGGTTTCCTAAAAATATCCATGACGTTAAAGTGTGGCAATGGCGGTATGCATGTCTAGGATTGGATCCGAAGGGAGCTTGGTACTTAAGCAGTCCGATGGACTCACCACCTCTTTTCCGGTTTCCTACCTGGTGCACAGCTTCCATTCACTTTAACCTTTAATGAATTAATCTTTTGAACATCAAGTACGATTTTCTGGACTTAGAATGGAAATTTTTTTTTTACGTTTTTGATGTGGCATGCCGGATACAGCCATAACTTCTGGGCTGGATTTGGGGTGCTACAGGATTAGTGAACCACATCAAATTCAACCAACCACCTTTTGATAGTTATTCATGAGTTTCATAACCTTACACTTTTTATGATTTAGTCCTTCAGGTAGTTAGTTGATAATTTAGGTTAATCATTCCTCACTTTATGATTTACTGTAATATAGCTATAACACCCCTCACCTATCTTCGACGTCGGATTAGGGATAAGGGATGCTACAAAAGAAAAAGTCAAGTAGTATACCATTTCTGTTTAAAATTTAATTCAAACCATCATTCAACAATAGCCATACAATAATCATAGCATTCATACAAAGACAGGGTTTAAAGCGAGCTTTAAGATATAAATGATTAAACTTAAGCATGAAAAAGTACCATATTATAAAATTTTTAAAAATTGAATAAAGTATCGATATTTTTTATATATGAATCGATATTTTATATATGGTATCGTTACCAAATTAAAAATCAATACCAAGTTTACATTCTGCCAAATTGGAAAATTTTGGTTCAAAGTATCTTATCGATACATTTTTGGAGGTATCAATATTTTTAAAGATTTATCATTACTTGATGAAAATATCAATACCAAATGGGTATTCTGTCAAGTTTTAAAAATTTTCAATTGATATGGTATCGATACCTTGATCCAAACTATTGATACTGTTCTCAAAATGGTAAAAAACCATAGGTTTAAAAGTTCAAAACATGTTTTAAGGAAATATCACTCTTAAGGATTTATTCATATGCCTATCTCACCTTAAACACAAGCTTATAAATCTTATAATCTCTTATGCAACAGAAATACCATTAATCATTCAATAGAATTATTCAAACACATCAAACATATCAAAACATACATTTTTCCTAAGTCTAACCAATATGCCATAGGGCACCATCATAAACAACAATCAAAACCTAAATCAAGTTTGCCCAACCATGTTATACAAAATGACAAATACCACTATTTCATAACCAACGAACATTCAATTTTCAAAACATGTTCACTACCATACTTACCATCAAAAGAAACAATGTACATATCATTCCATCACATGACAAGCTTAATACCACCTTTGAATTTTCATACCAAGCTCTGATGAATTACATTATTAACTATTAGCATATAACCTTTATACAAGCATAAAACATATCACTTGTATTGAACACTTATAAATATATACATGACACTCCAATTACATGCCACATATCCCAAAATAAATGTTTTAAAAAATCTACCGAAAGATAGTTGGATAGTGTGACCTTCAAGTTGATCTGATCATCCAGTTCTACAAAACAAAATCTACAAAGAAATAAGACAATGACACGAATAAGCTTCAATAGAGCTTAGTAAGTCCTTAGGTCGAAATGATAAAACTTACCGTAAAAACATAGTATAACATTTAACAACATTATTAGTAAACATTAACCCTGTCAACCACAATTATCCAATAGGTAAGTTCTATATATACGAGTTGCATAATCTATTCAACCATATAAGTTCATTCAATACCAAATCACAATACAATATCAGAAATCACGTAAACATTTATATAAATCATTATCAAGTCATTATAATAGACTACCAAGTACATACCATAATTATCATGTCATTTAACCATTGAAAAATTTGTTCGATAAACGATATAAACAGATACGGATACGCGGTTATCCACCCAAGACATGCCAGAATGTACAACTGAGCCAATCCAACCAAGAACATGCCTAGGCACCACTTGTCTAACTCACATGCTAACATCTCTCTAGAAACACGCCTAGACACAAAGTGCCAAGCCTTTAGGCTTTACATCCTCCCTCAGAAACACACCAAAATCACTGTAAATATAACTCGGTAATCAGCAACAAATGCTGGACTCTAGTTTATCAAGTGTATAGTAAAAACTCAAGAATCATCATCTCATCACAAGTCAATCCCATACAGCACACAAAATAACCTATTGGCATGCCAATTGTATCTTATCCTATGTTCATCTAGGCTCGATACACAAGATCGTATAACACTTTACAATCCAATCACTTTCTCACCTTGTATCAAATTATAACAATTTAATTATATATACACATACTCAAAAATCCATAATTCACAATTCAATATAATATTACAAATTATACTAAATTAAACCGTATGTACTTACCAGGGCTAAACAATAAAGATTGCAATGTTAGGGACTAATCAATAATTTTATTTTCCTTGATTATCTACCAGCACTTAATCTAAATAGTAATGTATTCAATTATCAACCTAATGCTTTATAATAATCCATTTAATGCATATGACTTCTTTATTGACATTTTTCATAATTGCCTTAAGCCTTTATATTTTATTCAATTTAGTCCCTAAAATCAAAACAAACTTATTTTTCATAATTAAGCCAAAAACTATTATGCCAAATTCGTTATCATCCTTAAAAAATCCTTCAAGTCATGAAATTTACAAGAAATTCATGTCATTTTCAACAATTTAACAATTTAGTCTCTACAATCAAAACTAACCAAACATACTTTACAAATTAGTTCAAATCCATCATCAAACTTCGATTCAAAGTATTAACATCAAGAAAACAATGAAAAGTTTTCAAAACTTTGTCAGTTTCACAAAATAGTCCCTGGACTAGCTAGATTAAGCTATAACGATTTCAAAAACATAAAATTCATGAAAAACGTGTGAAAAATGGACTTACATGCATGAAACAATACAACGAAAAAGCTCCCAAGCTTAAAAAATGGTGTTTCAATTGCAAAATAAAATAATAAAGAAGATGAATGCTTTTTCCCTTTTTTATTTTATTATTATTATTAAACTTTTAACATTAATTTAATATAAAATTTTAATTATAAAACTTAATTAATCAAATCCAAAACCGGCCACTAACTACAAGAATGGATAAATTTCCATTTAAATCCATGCAATAATATTTTTTCCATTCATTTGGACCAAATAAACTAATAGGATTAACTTTTGCAGTCTTTACGGTTTAGTCCTTTTTCTTTAATTAGCTATCAAATTATTAAAATTTCTGGGCCAAACTTCAATATGATAAAAATGACCTTGTAAATATTAAAAAATTGATATTTAAAGACTCAGTTTTAACAATAACTTTTAACAGTTAGTAGTTTAGACTTTTTTTTTGCATGCTCATAGCTAAGTATTGCTCAATCGCCTCCTCCTTTGGGTTCAACCCCTTGGAATACTTCATGTTCCATCAGAACTATAAATATTACAATTGAAATTATACGCTTGCAGTTAAAAATAGCTATTTTAAATTGTTTTCATAAAATTGCTTGATTTTATACGCATGCGCAATAGCGGTCACCAACCGAGTAAAGATTCATTCAGTAAATAAGAATTGTTTTAAAGAGTACTAGTTTGATCTACTTACCTTATTTAAAGATATACTAATTTTTGTAGAAGTTAAAGTCAAGCAAGGACTACTTTAAAGACTTTTAACCTTATCAAGTTTTCTTAAAAAGAGATCCAATTTTCAAAAAAATATTACTCTTAGAAGATTTTTTATATTTGTTTCCTTATTGAAGATCTACTTGAAGCAAAAGTCAAGGAGATATAGTTTCAAACTTATTAGCGTATTATAGGCCAATAAATGCATATTTAAAAGAAGATTGGTTATTTGCTGTTCAGTGATTGAGGTTATTTATTATGTTCATTGTTAGTTTAAATTATTGTAAACAGAATGTTCTTACTATTCAATTTATAGCTAAGCTTTGAAGGAGAAAACTCTTGGTGGGGAGAGTGATCTAGATTGAATATAGGAGTGAGTCCAATTTGGTGAGTGAGTTAGACTTAAATCACATCTTATACAAGTTGATTTATATTTGATTATTCTTTAGGTAAGATTTTGCAAGCTTAAAAAGTTTTTGAATTGTGTAACCAAATTTTAATGTCTCATCTCTATTTTCTAAATGTTATTAAGTTTATTTAGTTTCAACTAAATGAAAATCTGGAAAGCAAATTTAATGAATTCATAACACCATGTGTCAAAAAAATCCAACAAACCCATAAAACCAAAAAGCAAGACATATACGAGAAATTTTTTTACTTTAAAGACTACACCTTGCACCACTAAATTTAAGAGCTTAGCTTGTAAAACTAATCATAAAATGGTTTTGTTGTCAAAATGCACTCTCACTAATAATGTTCATTACTGAACATATAAGTGTTCTAAAAAATTAGTACATAAACCTATACAAGTCTCTCAAATGTATACAAATTCTTGAGACTTGCTAACATACTAAAAGATCAGTCACCATCCCTTTCAAACAACAATTAAAATACAATATGACATTAATGTACAAAGTAAAATAATCATTGGTAGATAAGTCTGCAAGTTTTGGCTTGATCCATATTCCTTGATCTAAGGGATTTGATATACTCGATTCGATGCTCAAGATATGTTGCTCCAAGTGAATTGATTTTCATTAATGAGCTTGAATCATCCCACGATATCAATACACTTCAAAATTGATACGGGTACAAAAGAATTTTAAATTTATTTTGAGAATATTAATTAGGAATACTTTCGATATTTTATAATATATATTAGAATTAATTTTATAATATATATTAGAATTAATTTTATAATATATATTAGAATTAATTTTATAAAATAATAGAATCTTTAATTTCAAAAATTCTTTTTAGTATCTATTTTACTATATCATTATAGGACATTTGTTAACCCTCTAATTCTACTTATTAAATCTAAAAACTCCACTAATATTTTCCCTAAAATATTTATAACACTTTAGTTACTTTTACTGTCTTTTAATTCATATATGGGCGCATTTCTTAGAGGATTTCGTTTATAATGACGAGTAAATAGGCACAGTTTAGGGGATTTAAAAAGTTATTGTAATTGATTTTCTTTATACTAATTTAAGAATTTTAAAACTAAAAGATTTAGACAAATTAATAATATTCTAAAAGTTGAGGTACCGAATTATTCAACAATTAAAATATAAGTATTAAATTTTAAATTTGAGCATAATATAGGGACCAAAACTAAAAATTGACAACTATTAAATAATCTAAAAATAAAATAAAAGGATGTGTATTTGGGGAGGAATGCCCAAGACATTCCTAGGTTACTTTTTGGTGTAAATAAATGTAATTTAAGTATTTTAAATTTTAAATTAATTAATATATAAGCTTTTAGCTATTATTATTTTACTTTTTCTATCATTTTATTTTTATAGGAGTTATATTTTGCATTTTATAATGCTTTCTTTTTGAACTATAGGATAAGTAGTTGATTGAGACTTAGCTCAGTTAATATTGGTTTTGTTGTCAGTACATGAGGACGTTGGTTCAAGCGCGTTGAAACACGTTTATCTTCCTATTTAATGGTTGAGGAGAGGTTATGAGTAGTTCTAGGCATTGTATAAAAAAAACTATAGTCGTAGATCAATTAACTAAAATGAAATGGTTTTTTTTAGTATTATGTGAAAATAATAAGTCGACATGGCATTTGCAAGTGATGGTATATTTACCACGTAAGATTTTGGAAATAATAGAATTTAACTTAACTAATTTAACAACTACTATTTAGTCAAGACGAAAATTTCAAAATTCAAAAGATACAATGGTTAAAAATGATCAAAATAGAATATAGGGACTAAATCCACAACTTTTACTTAGTACAAATACTAATAACGAAATTTGACCTAATATTTATGGAATTAGACTAATTTCATTGTATTTGTTAGTTTTTAATCAATAATTAATGTACTCATTTTAAGTTTCTTACCAAAATGTAATCTTCTTCTTCTCTCTTTTTTTTTTCTTTAAGTAATAACATACAAAATACTTAACTGAAAATTTTATGGGTAGTGTTGTCACTTGCTTGAACCATAGGGGAAAGTAAGGGTGAGTGTTTAATTGAATCGAATCGAATGAAAAAATTTCGAGTTAATCGAGTTGAAGAATCCTATTTTATCATCCTAACTTGATTTGAAATTTTCTCGAATCAAGTCAATTGAGATAAAATTCGAATGAAATATATTTGTTCGAGTTAAATTTAAAAAAAAAAACTTTGGGTCTTTGTAACCACTGCCACCTACCATAATTAAGTTTGTTATTAACTTTCATTGCCTCATAATTTATTTATTATATACAGGTTAGCTTCTTTGCTTGCTTAGTTGCTTTAATTATCTTCTATTTTTTTGTCACTATGTATTTTGAAAATAAAAAATATATTAAATATAAAAAATATAATTTTTTAATAAAAGTTAAAATGTGAAATTGATACCAACATAAAATTTTAACAAGGATATTTTATGTCATCATCAATAATTCAATTTTAACATAAATTTATAAAGATTTAATATGATTAAACAATTCAATAATATAAATAGTAGAAAATGTAAAATTTAATTTAATAATATAAGTAGTAGATATAAATAAAATTATTACTATTTAGGTTTAGAGATTTTTTTGGATGATTTTCTATTTGGGGGTAAAGGGTGAAAAGTAAAAGTTAAGGGAAAAATAAAAAGTTTTGAGGGTTGGGGGAGTAAAATTTTGGGGGAAAGTAAATGGGGGAAATATTCAAAAAAATTGGGGGAAAATAGGTTTGAGGTAGATAGGGGTGGGATGGGAAAGAAGTAAAAGTTTTAGGGGAAAGAAGTAACAGTATTGGGGGAAAGTAAAAAGGTTTAGGGTTTTGCAATAAAAATGTAAAATATTATAGTTTGGTATTTGGTTTATTCAAATTATTCGAGTTATTCAAATTTAAAAACTAAACTTGATTCGAACTCGAAATTCAAAAAAAATTCGAGTTGACTCGAATAACTTGATTCATTTAACTCGAAATTCAATTTTTTTTTCAATTTTTTTGAGTCGAATCGAGTTTTGCTCACCTATAAGGGAAAGTGCTAGCACCTTCCTTGGTATCTCATCAAGAATCTTCAGACCTTGGTTCGTATCAAAGGCCATTTTAGCCAAGCAGTCAACAACTTTATTACGGCCTCTAGGAAAATGTTGAATGGTCTACAGACCTACATTTAGTAGCAGGTGATGAATACGTCTGATGATGGAAAAATTCGAGTTTGAGAAAGAGGAATCTTCAATGGCCTTAACCACCTTCAAGATATCTGTTTGTAACAATACACCATCATAAAGAGCTAATCCATTAAGAACTCCCCACAGTTTAGCATTAAAGACTGAGCATTTGCCTAGATTTATGTTGCATCCTATAATCCACTCCCCTTTTTCCATTTCTTATGACTCCCCGCATTGCAGCATCATTTGAGGCAATTTGGACCACCCCATCAGTGCAGAGATTCATCCAACTTTCTAGCATCTCGACTGTTGATCTTTGTTCCTTCTGTCTAGAAATGTGTTCCTTGTGAAAAGAAACATACTGTTTTGCCCAAATATATGAAATCTTAATAATCTCACCTATGCTCCAAAAGACACACTGAAAAAGAAAAAGGTTTTGATTTTTCCAAATATGCTAGATTAGTAAACCAAATAAACATGACCAATTTACCTCGCCAACGATTGGACTCGTAGGACTATGCAAATTATATTTAATCCATTGAAAAAGGTCTACTGTAAAAATCTCCCACAAGATTCATTTGGAATAATTTGGCTCCATGTTTCTTTGGCAGTCGAACAATCATGAAAAATATGCAAAAGCATCTTTAGAATGATAACTATATATACCACAAGAGCTATGCCTTATTCCCCACTTAGCGCATTCTACGTTAGTCATCAGCTTTTGTTTTAAAACAAGCCAAATAAAGAATCTGACCCTTTGGGGTCCCTGAAATTCCCAAGGTATATTCCACTACGAATCCTTCCGTATCCATGATCTTTTTCAAATATGCCAATAAGCACTTTTGAGGGAGAAAAAACCGTTTGAAGTTTGAGTCCAAATAATCCTGTCAGAACTTGCAGACGAGTGGGGTGGTGGGATACCCACAATACATTTGATAACTATCTAAGACAACCAAAGATGAAAGAGTTTCGAATTCCAAGAGCCCTCCTCATTAACCATGTCACTAAGCAGACAATCTAAGTTCAAATTAACATGGGCCAGAATATAATCAATCAAAAGCCTCACCTCTGGGATCCAAGGATCTCTCCAACATCTAACATTTGTCCCATTACCTATAAACCAACACAAAATTTCTTGTATCAAGGGCCATACTTTCGATAAAGCTTTCTAAAGTGCAAAGCATTTTCCTCGTGATATATTGTCAGGTAGAGTATCCTTCACATCGTATTTGGATCAAAGAACTTAAACCCATAAGGTATCTTGTTTAGAAATTAAGTTGTACCCCGTCTTCATCATAAATGAGGTATTTTGGCATCCTAGGTGCCTAATGCCAAGATCTCCACAGGCACGAGGTTGGCAAACAGACTCCTAATTAACTAAGGACACCTTCTGACAGCCACCAGATGAACCCCATATAAATTGTTGGACAATGTGCTCAATCTCGTCACATATTCCTATAGGAATCAACATGGAATGCATGAAATAGTTAAGAACAGATAGAAGAACCGATATTACCAAGGTAGCTCTACTAGCTATAGAAAGTTTCTTGACATCCCATTTATTAAGTTTACTGTGAATCTTGTAAAAAACAAACCGCAAGGTGCTATTCGAAATCCTTTCATGAAGAAGGGGTACCTCAAATACTTGCCAAGATTATGAACCCTGTGAAAACCAAGAATTTCTCTCAGCTGTAAGCTAATAATATCATCCATACCTTTGGAAAAATAAATATCAGTCTTCTGAGTGTTGATCCGATGCCCAGGATACCCACAAAACCTCTCTAAAATATCTTTAAGAGACGAAATTTGTTGAAGATCAGCATATCCAGAGATGACAATATCATCTGTAAAGAAGAGACGAGATAAAGTCAGACCTGTAACACCCCAAACCTGGCTCAGACGCTATGGCCGAATCTGACGTGTTACATTGAAGTGATTTAGCGAAAACCAAGTTTTCATTGAAAACCTTTCTTAAACAAAAGAAAACCATAATTAACTTAAAAAAAATAAACATACCTTTCAGTTGCGAAAGCCTTGTTTAAAACATTTGATTTAAGAAAACTTTATCATTTAAAAATTAAGTTGCGGAAACGTAGAAAACATACTATAATTTAAGAATCTCAAGTTCAACTTCTCGTAATTACAATGAAAATAATAATAATTCAAGTAATAATGGCATAATGAAAACCTTATTACAATCTGGTCTGAAACATACTTAATAAAATAAAACCTCTAAGCTTAGAAAAAATCCAAATTTGTCTTGCTAGCTGGCCACCCAGAGTCCCTCCAAACATCGAACCATCTACTGAGCATCACCTGAAAATAAAATAAAAGAAGGGGTGAGTTTTCACAAACTCAGTGTGTACAACCCTCGACGGAAAACAAGCATTCAAAAATCATCATACATCAAACATGCAATGCAATCCCATTCAAATTATCCATCCGCTACACATCAGCTCTGTTCCCTATCACACTATGTAGGGATATAAATATCGACCCACCCAACCCACACACCAAGGGTAGCCCGGTTGAGAACTACATTCGTTTACATATTGGGCTTTAAAAGCCGTCAATAGATCCACGGTTGTCAGGCAACCATGTGATCCTCATATACTTCCTCCGTACCATAATTCCCAACCCATATGCAACCTAAGCAGAATATCATATGTATGCATGTCACATCCATAAAACTTACGTTGAACACCTAGGGGTATTTTGGTCATTTTTGCCCTTAGGGGCATTTCAGTAATTTTTCCTTAATTATGGTTTCCACTGACCTTGGCCCGTTAACAAGTCCCGTGAGCTAAGATGAACAAATACTACGCACCAGGTAGGATTCCAGAGAAGAGGAGGTGGGTTATTAAGACCGCTTAAGCACCAAGCTCTCCCTAGATCCAATCCTAGACATGTATATACCCGTTGCCACACCTTAACCCTATGACTTGTCCACGATTTCAATTAATTAATTAAGTTTTATGTAGTCATCATATACTAAGCCTAATACCCCTACATACATGCATATGGCCCACTAGGCCCAATCTTATCCAAATGGCCCATCTGGCCCAGTTCATATTCTTATGGCCCACTAGGCTCAATTCACATTCATATGGCCCGTTAGCCCAAATCATATTATATTCATGCTCACATACAAATTTCCCATTAGGCCCAAATCATTTTATATTCATGCTCACATAAAAATTTTCTAACACATAACATCACTTATCAATCTTTGCCTATTATGGGCCCAACAACCCATCAGGCCAATTTAGCCCATTCCGGCCCATTTGGCCAATTCTCAACCCAAGTCCATGGAATCGCCCGTGGGCCTCAGGCAACCTATCGGTTTCCTCTCTACGAGTGTTTGCGCACTCGTGTGACTACTGCAGCCCAACTTTCGGCTTTTTGGCATTTCAGCTTTTGCCATTTCATCGTATGTGTGCAGTGTATGTACACACCTGGTAGGCAAGCGTGTTGCGATTTCCTTAGCCCAAACCTACAATCAATATCACCCAAAGATTAATATCACATACTTATCGAATATTTTACCAAAAGCCAGAATCTCACCTTAACCTTACCTTCCGCGATAAGTATATCAGCCCCTTCACTAACCACGATCAACTCCCAGATCTGTACCAATCGTAACTATAAAAATCAGAATAATAGGTGACTCGTATCCAACACAAGCCCCCTTACCTTACTATGGCTACTCGGCCAACCTTAGCCAATGGAAGAGGAATACTTACCAAAACCGCAACACCTAATGAGCAATTCGGCAATGAGCTAAGATCCAAGATCCAATACTAATTCCACTAGATTTGACCAAAGTAGGAGTAGTGATTGCACCAAGGGTATTCGGCCAAAGAGGTTCGGCCCTTTACGATTTTGTATTGCAAAAGAGGGTTATTCGACTCCAAGGAAAAAGAAAGAAAAGTCAGCAATGAGGTAGAGGAAAAATAGAATTCGGCACAAGGAAGAAGAAAAAGAAAAGAAGGCAGAGAGTTTTCGGCTTTTAGAGAAAAGAGTTTCTGGTAACAGAGTGGAGGAAATTCGTCATTAGCTTCATACCCTAGCATTCAGCACCTATTTATAAGCCTTATAGCCGAATTTTCCCATGCCCAATTCTCCATTTGGCTCTATCACTTCTCCCTTCTCATCTCCTCGTTTTTCTCCCTGATAACCCATTGATCCTTTCCTTAATTTTCTCTCCTAAACACTTCCCTTGGAGTCCACTTTCACGCCACTTCCATCCTTCTAGAAGGCCAAAATTAAACTTCTAAAAACACTAAGCTAGGATTCGAACCTTGGACCTCCTTGCTAGCTATTAACGCCACCTCCCTACACTCTAAGTGGTGTCACTTAGCCACTCATCTACTAGGCTTTTTGATGCTATTTTCCCCTAACTTTATTTAAAAGCCCAACTACTTGCCAGCCCTGATTCTTTTAATATCTAAACTATAATTTCATTTATTCCTAGGTTCGAACTCAAACCTTAACTAAGACCTACTAAAATTATCGCTTGGATAAGAATATTAAACACAATTTTTATCAAAATCGAAAACAAAGAAAGTTCGAGATTTCAGGATTTTTGGGTTTCGGGATTTTTGGGGCATTACAACTCTACCCCCTAAAAGAAATTTCGTCCTTGAAATTCATACCTGATTCAAACAGTAGAGGATATTGACGTCGTATCGCTTCTTCAGGTTCCCAAGTAGCCTCCTCAGCCTTGTGATTCCACTAAAGTACTTTGACTATTGGAACAGACTTCCTTCTTAATACCTTGACATCTCGACCAATTATTTGTATGGGCTCTTCCTCGAAAGTTAGGTCTGGTCTGACCTCGATTTCTTCAATCGTCACGACATGTGAAGGATCCTAGCGATATCGTCTCAGCATAGAAACATGGAACACGTCGTGGATCTAGCTCAGTTTAGGAGGTAATTCTAGCTAATAAGCTACTGGCCCAATCCACTTTACAACCTGATATGGCCCACTAAACCTTGGGCTTATCTTTCCCTTCTGTCCAAACCTTAATACCTTCTTCCACGGAGAGACCTTAAGAAAAACTAAGTCTCCCACTGCATACTATATCTCTTGTCGTTTAAGGTCAGCATACGATTTCTGCCTATCTGAGGCCTCTGTTAAACGATCCCAAATCAATTTTACCTTATCCTCAGTACTGGCTACTAACTCAGGGCCTAAAACTCTTCGTTCACCCAACTCCGTCCAACATGTTGGAGTTCGACACCTTCGCCCATATAATGCCTCGTATCGAGCCATCCCAATGCTTGTTTGATAGCTATTATTGTACGCGAATTTGGCTAACGGTAAATAGTCCTCCCAACTACCTCGGAACTCAATCACACATCCCCTCAACATATCTTCCAATACTTGAATCACCCTTTTCGACTGTCCATCAGTTTGAGGGTGGAAAGCTGTACTGAAGTTCAACCTAGTACCCAAAGCCTCATGTAACTTCTTCCAAAATTGAGAAGTGAAATGTAGGTCTCTGTCCGATATTATGGAGACTGGCACTGCATGCAATCTCACAATCTCCGCCACATACAACCTCGCCAGCCTTTGTAATAAGTAATCGATGCGAACCGGTACAAAATGGGCAGACTTGGTTAACCGATCCACTATAACCCATATCGAGTCTTTCTTAGTAGGCGTCATGGGTAGCCCACTAACAAAGTCCATAGTTATCCTTTCCCACTTCCAGAGTGGAATCTTCACTGGCTGAAGCAATCCTGAAGGCAACTGATGTTCTGCCTTCAGGAGTCATCACTATATGGAAACACAATTTACAATTGTCAGGAGTCATCACACTATCACAGTTCATTTATGGCATGTATAGCTAGATTCTTAGGCACGTTACGTAAGTCCGAGAATTGACTAAACTGTAGCTTTGATACCACTAAATATAACACCCTTACCTATATTCGATGCCAGAACGGGGTACGAGACATTACCAGACTTAAACGCAAACAAACATTCAAAACTAGGACATGAATTTCCACTTAAATTTAAATTTTTCATAAGCATTCATATAGTCCCTAAAACGAGCCTACAAGGCCCAAAACATACATTAGGAGTGGGTCGAGACTTATCCGAGAACTTTAGAAATTTTCAAAGCACTTAGAAAATTTTTCATCAAAACAAGGTCACACGCCCGTGAGGCTTGGGACACGCCTGTGTGGGTAAGCAGTGTGATCATACACGCCCGTGTCCCTAACCCATGTAACTCTCTGTTTATGACGTCATCAACAAATTAAAGTCACACAGCCAAGTCACACGCCCGTGTGCTTAGGCCATGTGGGCGATTTAATTTTCATAATTTTTCATGAAATTGGTGCAGACTTCACACGCCCTGGGCACACACTCATGTTCCTAGGCCGTGTACTTCACACGGCTGAGACACACGGCCGTGTCTCTGCCCGTGTGGCCAATTCGAAGCTAAAATTCAAAATGCAGAGGACACACGGCCGGATCACACACCCATGGGACAAGCCATGTGTCACACTCGGCCTAAACACATGCCCATGTGTCTACGTTTGTGGACAAATAAGACTATCTACAAAGCCATTTTTCCACCTTTTCTTGCACCAACCTACACAACAACAAGCAACACAAATCCAAGTATATTCATACAACCAATTCAGCCACAAACAAGACATCGATGTATCATTTACATGTAGCCATCTACCACAAACAAACATCACCTACTTATCAACTCAATCCATACAAATTCACACATCCATGAAAAAATCATCATATGAATATAAATACTTAAGCCAATATTAGCCAATTTCAATGGCCATTTACAAAATGAATTATCAAATAACATAAGCCAACACTTTTGGCCAAATCAACTATGACACATAACAAAAGGACCAAGTCCCTATACATGCCATAACTCAAAATATTGTAATTATAAGTACCCAAAATGATAATTTGATAGTGTGAATGGATCTCCGACTGCCTTCAATCCCTAAGCTGACGTCGTGACACTATAAGACAAGGGAAAAAGATAGGGGAGTAAGCTTTAAAGCTTAGTAAGTTCCTATGCAAGTAATAGGCATCATACACACTTTAGCATAAATTTAACATGAAGTAAATTAACATAAATATCATTGTAAACTTTCATAATCAAACTTAACATAGATGTTATTAAAACCTTAACATCATAACTTACCCAATCATACCACATCGAGGGCTCATCACATATCGAGCTCATTAAGCATGAGTTTTATGTACATACCTGTATCAACTTGCAACTTACCATAATCTTTCAAAACATATCATAGACTTTCACAACTTAAACATTGCCGTTAAGTTTCCCCTTGAACCACTTGGAATACTAAAGGATACTCGAGATATCTCACACACATAGTACCATACCAATGTCATATCCTAGATATGGTCTTACATTGGATCTCGTATCAATGCCAATAGCCCAACTATGGTCTTACACGAAGTCTCATATCGATGCCATATCCTAGATATGGTCTTACACGTAATCTTAACTAACCCTAATGTCATGACATTTGTATCCTAACTATTCCTAAGGTTAAACTGGGATTTTCTGGCTTGTTGAACTTTGTCAAATTCATTCAAAGAGTAAATCTCAATTCATACAATAATAACACAATTAAAGCATAAATAATAATGCATTATTTACAAATGAACTTACCTCAATACAAAAAAGTAGAAAAGGATCTAATCGTTAAACACCTTATTCTTTCCCCGATCAAGGTCCGAACTGCATTTTTCTTGATCTATAATAGCAAGTTTAACTTATTTAATATTCACATTACTCAAATCAGTCCAAAAATCACATTATTATGGAAAAATTACCTTTTTTTCCCTAAAGTTTCACATTTTTACAATTTAGTCCTTAGTCTCATAAAATGAAATGTATTTAATTTATTTGTTACCCAAGCCGAGTTGAACCATTTGCATGCTCATATCAGCCCAAATTTTTCATCAAATTTGATTTTTACTACTCATTTTACATCTTTTTACAAATAGGTCCTGTTTAGGCATTTTCATGAAAAATCACTTAGTAAAAGTTATTTATTACACATCAAACTTTCATTTTCTACTATTAAACAAAAAAACACATGCATTTCACACGTGGGTAAATTTTTAAACGTAAACCCTACTTCAAAACAATGGTAGAACTAGAAAGATCGGGTGAATACGACTTAAAAAATGTAAAGAGCATTAAAAACGGGGCTAAGATGTACTTACAATCAAGCTTGAAAGGTGACAAAACCCTAGCTATGGAGAGCTTGAAAATTTTGGCCAAAGTTGAAGAAGATGGACAAAATTTTGGCTTTATTTTCCCTTTTTATTCTTTTATTTACCAAATGACTAAAATGTCCTTTTTGCCAAACTTTAAAATTTTATCTCACTATGTCTATTTTTGTCCACTAACTTAACAAATGGTCTAATTATCATATAATTACCTCTAATTTAAAATCTTATAGCAATTGCACACCTTTAACATGTAGAACTCAACCTTTTCACTTTTTACACTTTAGTCCTTTTTATAAATTGAGTGCCCAAACGTCACAATTTTTGAACGAAATTTTCACGAAATCATTCCGTGAAATTGTAGACCATAAAAATATAATAAAATTAAATTTTTCTAAGTCGAGTTTGTGGTCCTGAAACCACTGTTCTGACTAGCCCCAAAATCGGGTTGTTACACCTTAGGTGATTCAATTCTAAGTTTTTATGTCTATTCGATTTAACCTAGTTTATTTGTAATTGTCCCTCATCCAAAAATCAGCTTACGCACATCTCTATCAACCAACCCCTTAGATTTTAGTTACCCATGCTAAAAACTAAGCTAATAAGCATGAAAGAAAGAAACATAACAACAATGAACATCAAGCTTGATAAAAAGATGAGGATTTTCAATCTAGGAAACTTAAAGAGGGAAGTAAAAACAAGTTTCTAATAGCCAAATACTGAATAAATAACACTAAAGATGAAGTTTTCAATAGCTGAAAACAAAGGAAACTGAAATAGCATTAACATAAAATTGAAAAGTGTGCTTACAAGCAAAATAGAGGTCCTAAAAATGCAAGTAAAACCTAGTTACAATGTTAACTAACTTAACTATCTTGATGATTAACAAGAACAAGGAGAAAATGTTAGAAATATGAAATCTACAACTATGGAAAAAGATGGAAAATGTGGAACACTAGAAAAGAAGAAGAGAAACTAAGAGAAATGTAAAGAGAAAACTATCTAAAACTAAGCCTAATGTGTGTCTCCTCTCCCCTCTACCAAAATTGGTTGATTTAGCAGTAATTTCTAACCCTTATTTTGTGACCACAATACCTTTGAATGGGCCTCTCTTATTGGATCTTTGGTTGGACAAAGATTACCTCTGACGTCATTTTTGTCCTCTTCACGATATAGGTATCACAATACTCAGGGTAGGATATCGCAATACTGAGATCAGTATTGAAATGGGGTCCCCTTTTGGAAGGTGGATATCGTGATACTCAAGGTGGATATACCATGCTTTTCAAGATAAAACACTATAATTGTACAATTACACATATTCAGGTTAAGATGTGTTATCGAGTTATAGTTACTAAATCATCCATATCTGAAGCTACAAAACTCCAAATTTAGTTTCGTTAATTTTCCTTGAAACTAGATTCATATATATTTCTCCCATAAAATTTCCAGGATTTTTGGTTTAGCAAATTAGTACAGTTTATTAGTTAAAGTCTCCCCTATTTCAGAGTACGACTACTCTGACCTCTGTGCACTACAAACCAAATTTCTCCCTGTACAGAATTCCAACGACCATGAAGTTTGTTTCCCTTAAAAATTGACTCAATAAGGAATCCATCCATGTAAGGTATGACTCTTAATAATTTTTTTACAATTTATGGTGAATTTCTAAAGTCAGAATAGGGAATCTCGAATTCATTCAGACCCTGTTTCACAAGAATTCAAATATCACACAATATAGAATTCTTTTGCTTCCCCTGTTTCTTTCATGTGAAAATAGACTCATTAAGCTTTATTTTCATATATCATTTGAATTTTTATTGAACTTACACAATTTTTAGTGAATTTTCAAAGTCATGCAACTGCTGCTGTCCAACATTGTTTTACCACTAAAATTCATTCTTATATAATTCCACTTAATCCATTTTGTCTTATCGAAATTCATCCAATTATCGAGCAAATTGCTCATAATTTTTCATAAAAATATACCTACACTTATTCATCATATAATCATGTTCAATTGTATTTTTACTTAATTGATTTTCCCGTTGAACTCTTCGGAATAATAACTGATACTCAATTGCCTGCACATATTTTCACACTTGTAGCCAAAGCTATTTGGTACGCATAGTAGCCTGCACATAGTACTACACATACGACCAATTATCTGGTACACGTAGTAGCCTGCACTTAGTACTACACACGTGACCTAACCATCTGATACACGTAGTAGCCTTCACTTAGTACTACACACGTGATCACAGTTTTCAGGTACGCATAGTAGCCTGCACTTAATACTACACATGCGACCTCACAATAGATCATTCGTATCGTTTTTATTCCGAAGGTTCAATCGGGAAATTTCTCACTTTTCAAAATTTTACTAAATTATCCGTAATCAATTTAAATTCATAATTTACATCAAATAACCATTTGATAGGCAGCCACATTTCATATGATATCAAAATATAATAACATAAAAAGAATCGATAGATTATTTATGTATGAATTTACTCGAAGTGTCGATCTCACTATCCATAGTACCAATTGTCTATTCATAGTATAATAAGACACAACTCAAATATCAAATCAGCTTTTAAGAATTTACATAACATATATCACATATTTCATATATCACTTGTCATGTATCTTCATTTTCTTGCATTTCATGTAACATTCTTTCATGTCATATTTCCACATCATAAACACCATTCCATCAATTTTTCCAATATATTAAATCATAAAATATATGCAATAATAGTAAGAAATATAATTCAAACATAACATTGCATTATTATCATACGAACTTACCTCGATCCAGAAACATCAATTTACCATTTTAGTCCATAACCTTGTATTTTTCCGATTTAAGCCCGAATCTCAATTTCCTTCATCTAAAATATCACATTTAGCCTAATAATTAGTCACACTATTCATACGGGTCCAAAAATCATATTTTTAAAAATTTTCATTTTAACCCCTAAACTTTTGCATATTTGTACTTTTGCCCCAAGGTTCGGAAATTAAACTTCATCCTATTTTCTTATGTTTTATGACATTCTGATCATTTTTCCCTATTATGGCAACATCAAATTCTCACCCTAAGATGTACCTATGACTATTCAATTTATTCAAGTTTTGCAACTTATTCAATTTAGTCCCTAACTTCAAATTAAGCACTTTATGCATAGAATTTCTTCACGAAATTTTCACACAATCATGAAATCATATCATAGACCTCAAAATAATCATAAAATAATTATTTCTATCTCAGATTTGTGGTCACGAAACCACTATTCTTATTAGGCCCTAATTCGGGATATTACAGAACAAACCTTAACCATGGTTGATGCTGGTAGAAATAGCTGAATTAAAAAGATGATAGCTAATTTGGCTTATTTTCATTTTTAATTCTTTTAATTATTAGTTTACAAAAATACCCCTAACTTAAAAATATTTTATTACACCCATTTCATGTCTATTTTTGTCCAGAAATTAACCAATGGTCTAATTACCATTTAAGGACCCTCAATTTAAAATTTCATAACAATTGGACACCTCTAGTATGTAGAACTCAACTTTTACACTTTTTACGATTTAGTCCTTTTAACTAAATTAAGTGCCCGAATGTCAAAATTTTCGAACGAAATTTTCATGAAATTATTCATTGAAATCGTAGACCATAAAAATATAATAAAAATACAATTTTCATCTTCGAATTTGTGGTCTCAAAACCACTGTTCCGACTAGGCCCAAAATCAGGGTGTTACAAATGTGGCTAGACTAGTTTATCATGAGTAGATGGAACATATGTATAATAACGAGCTAATGTTGAATGTGTCTTAATAAAGGGTGTTTAATCACTAAAATGATGCCATGAGTTGTGAGTTTGATGTGTATAAGGTTGTAAGGGTTTATGGGAAACATGAAGGCTTGGAAAATAGCCTAAGTGTTAGCCATACGGGCAGAGACACGACCATGTGTCTTAGCCGTGTGGAGGACACGGCCTAGCACACTGGTGTGTGGCCTGGCCTTATGGTTCAAATTGTTTTGCTGATGTCACAAACAGAAAGTTACACGGGCTGAGGACACGAGCGTGTCCCAAGCCACACAAGCGTGTCCCAAGCCACACAGGCGTGTGTAACCACACAGTTCAACACACACGGACGTGTGACTCTCCAAAGCAAGAAATTTGCTAAGTTGTCCAAAGTTTATCAAAAGTTTTCGGTTTAGTCTCAAACCACCTCGATGTATGTTTTAGGCCTCGATGGCCCGTATAAGGGACGATATACATGTGTTTGAAAAGTTTTAATTTGGATGAAAATTTTATGGCTCGATTTTTGCATGAATGACTGTGTATGTGTTCGGTAATGTCTCGTATCCTATCCGAGTCTTGGGTATGGGTAAAGGGTGTTACACCCGATTCACTTCTAATATGTATTTTAGGCCCTGAAGACTCATGTAAGGGACAATATGAGTGATTTATGATTAGTTTTTGATATGTATGTTAAATGATATGAAATGTTCGTATTTGATCTGAAAAGTTTGGTAATACTCTATAACCCTATTTCGACGACAAATAAGGGTTAGGGGTGTTACATTTATGTTCATTCAATTGAAAACGTAAAAGCTACTAAAAATTACGAAAAAGACACGAAATTACTCGAAAACAAGCTCCTTAAGTATAACGGGAAGTCTAATTTGACATATCAAATTACAGCAAATCAGTTGGCATTGACATTGTTGCCTATGTAGGAGGACGTAAGTTTGAGCGTGCTGAAACGCATTTATCCTTCTATTGAAGGTCTGAAGTGGGACTATAGATAGTTCTAGGCATTTGTATCAAAAAAATCATTGTTTGATCCAATATTTTCTTCAATTATAATCTTGAAATTTGTATTCAAAATTATAATAAAAAAATCTAAGTAAATAATAAACATACATTGATCAAACATGCCAAAAAAAAAACCATACCAAGAAACAAAACAAGTTGCATAACGTCTAGAACGTGGAACTTGCACTAACAGGTACTTAGGTTACCTTTTTAGGGACAAGATCTGATTTTTCGGTGAATTTGATGTCTTTGTATCAGTTGATTTTGTGTTCAATATCCAAGAATTCGGATATTTAGTTTACAATTATTTTAATTATATGAAAATTCATGGGTTATGTTTATGTTGTTGGATGTGCTTTTCGAAGTTAGTTTATGAAGTATTCTTTGTCTTTGGATGTTCTATGAAAAACTCATGTTGATTTTTTTTTTTTGAATTTTAGTCTTTCAACTTTACTTTTGATGATTTTGGGAGTTATTTAAGTAAAGTTTGTAAAGCTATTTAGTAATTGGATTTGAGTATAATATTATTTGTAATTATATAAGAGTGGTATGTTTGGGTAACTATTGTAATTGGCGAATCTCACCGAATTGGGTGTTGGAGCAACAGTTACACTTTTCAATTCTTAGGGGGTGAGAATTGAAAAGATTACACCCAAATTCTATTTTTAAAAAATGTTTTTAAAGAAGTTATAAAATTGTATTATAAGCATGACATATGCGACTATTTGAGATGGTTATGAAAAAAAATCTTATATTATAAATCCTAAAAAATTATATTATAAAAATAATTTGTGTATTTTATAAATTATATCAAAAAACATAAATCCTAACAAATTTCTAAAATTATGATAAAAAATTATTATAAAAAATAATTTACATGTTATAAATGTTTTATAATATGTTTATTTATAAAATTTATGGCCAAGTATGAATGTAAATTATTTATGTGTCTTTGCTATATATTATAAAAATAATATACTTATTTATAAAAAAAATGTTATAGTCTTTTTTATCATTACTTATTTATCAAAAAAAATCTTTAAAGGTAAACGCAAAAAATTATATTATTTACAAAAAGTATTATGAAAGTTTTGGACAATTTATAAATTTTTTTATAAATGTGAAATATTATAAATATTATATTATTCTAACTTAATTTATGTATTATAAAAAGGGATATAATTTATCATAAGTCTTTCTCCAAATTAAGTTTTTATATTAAAACTACATATTAATTGAACTGCGAACCTAAACAGTATAAGGCTAATGCTAGTTATGCAAATTAAAAATGTTTTCTTACACCATATCGTGGGATATGGTACCATTTGAAGAATTGTCTCAAACACAAGCACCGTAAACAACTCCTGAACTCTTTAATTTGACACATTCAAGACTTTGAAATGTGGTTGACAAGACATTTGCTGTTCTAAACAAATATTTTCTCATTTTAACAACATCACCTTAGAATAGTATAAAAATGTAGATTGTACTAGCATGTTGCATCTTTTTTAACTTCAATTATAGGTGGAATTGACATGATCCATATACTTTGAAGAGCAAGTGGAAGAAGGAGATCTTGATAATCTTCATGATGCATATTCAAATTCAGGTGATGATGAACTCGGTAAAGTACTAACAGATGATGATAAGAATTAGGAAGCATGTGTTAAATATTAAAGATAGAATAAGTCAACAAACATGCATTAAAACAATTAAATAAAATTGCATATGATGTTTATTTTTCTTAGATTAGTAATCGTATTATCATATATTTCTTTAGACTAGCATAATACATATGATGATCTAATTTTAATTTTTATTACTTGTTTAGAAATTATTTTTATCATACTAATTTTTTTATAGTAATTAATATATTTTGAAAACATAAATTATATAATTGTGTAATTACAATTTGTACTATCAAACATGACTTAGAGAATTAATTATAATTACACCATGTCTGACATTTAGAAAATTGTAATTCTATATAATTATAAGAGAGTGTAATAACTATTTTAATAAATTATGAATGGATGGAGGAAAAGAAAAGAAAAAGAAAAAAAAAACCCGAATGTGGTTTAAGAAAGTTTTGTAATTGAAGTGTGTATCTAACTTTTGTATTTATAGTAAATTTACTTTAGGATTTGTATGGAAAAACTAGCCTAAAACATGTTGCTTGCACGTATGACATAAATGGGTGCCAATTTTGTCATACTTTGGGTTTTTTTTAAGTAACTTTTTTTATTTTTAGATAATTAGATTTTTAGTAATTAAATAGATATTAATGCAACTATAACTCACCCAACACTTATCGAGTTTACAAAGACCCAAAATTTCATATATGGTATTGAATGACACATTATTTTTTATTTTTTATTTTTGAATGCAATCAGGGATATTTATTCACTTTAATAATAAATGTCTAACAAATAAATAAGACAAAACAAAAACTAAAACAATAGAATTCTCTAGAACAAACAAAAACACCTAAAGACTTGATATCCCCGTTCGTTGTAAAAGAGCTGTCCCCCACTTTCCTTTTTCCTAAGTGCCAGTTCAGTTTCAATAGGGGTAAGGCCTGAGAGAAAAGAAAACTATTCTGATGAAGGGTCTCTCTACACCCTCCGTCTCTGCTATCTGACTCTTCATTTCAGTCGGGCTCTCTTGGTCTTTCCAGTTCCGACTGGTGTGTGGCATACCCAGGCACCGCATCAAACAGGTAGATTTCTTCCTTATTCCTTAGACTTATTGTGGCAATGATATGGGCTAACTGGTTAGCCGATCTTCGAACAAAGAGAAACGAGATATTCTGGAAACTGCTCTTTTCACTATGAATGTTGCTGATATAAGTACTAACATGCGATTTGTCTCTGGATTTTGTCATGCATTTGTTGATAATTGTTTTGGAATCTCCTTCAACGAGGATGTCTTAGAAGCCCATCTCCTTCCCCATGAGAACCGCTTCATAACATGCTATCGCTTCTGCTTCAAAAGTCGTAGTCACCATGGAATGGAGGTATGACTTGGTTGCTTTGATCTCCCCTTTACAATTTCTTACTACTACCACAGATGCCGATTGATGGTTATGATCATCAAAAGCAGCATCAAAATTGATTTTGATAGTGGATTGTGCAGGGGCCTTCCATTTATCAGTTTTCTGGGCGTCACTAATTTGTCTCTCATTTATGCCATCAAGTTCACCCAGGTAATACCTCACATACCTAGCATTCTCTTTTCCTGAATGAGCCATTCCTTCATGCAAGTTTTTGTTCCTGTCCATCCAGAGTACCCAGATACCACAAATCAGTGATCGACGTTGTGCTATAGTACAATTACTGAAAATCCAGGTGAGCCATTCAATGCATTCATTAAATTCACTTTGCCTAATCCAACTAAGATTTAGTTCCTTCCATAATTCTTCTGACTCAGGACACCCCACAAAGGCATGCCGAAGGTTTTCAGTTCCAGTTCTACACCTTGAACATATGGCAGTTAGGGCCACTCTTTGCTAATGCAGATTAACCATCGTGGGGATGAAATTCCATGATACCTTCCATGCCAGTATCTTTATTTTATTAGGCAGTTGTAATTCCCACAGTTGTTTATAAAATGAGTGGGCCGTATTATGTGAATCAATAGGATAAGTAGTAGGACTTTGGTTCTGTAACATTTTGTAAGTACTACGCACTGCGAACTCTCCCGAGTGCTCCCCACGCCAGAAGATCATGTCCGGATGTGCTTCGCTCGCCAGTGGGGTACGCAGGATTTTATCGGCATCATCAGGTTCAAAGGTAGTTCGTATTAAATCTTCCCTCCACGTCTTAGTATTTTCATCAATTAATTCTACAACCATAGTAATGTTAACATTAGATATGTGATGTCGAACTCTAAAATTATCTGCCCCAGGTAACCACGCTGCATCGTTAACACTTATGTTGTCACCTGTACCTACTTTCCATCCCAGTCCATCCGTCAATAGACCTTTCGCTGCCCAAATACTTTTCCACGTATAAGATGGCTAACTTCCCAATGCTGATTGTAAAAAAGTAGTAGCCGGGTAGTATCTCACTTTTAATACTTGTGCTAGTAGTGAATTTGGTTGCTCCATTAATCGCCAGCCCTGCTTAGCAAGGAGAGCCACGTTGAACTTTGCCATGTTTCGAAAACCCAACCCACCAACATTTTTTTAGTTCACAGACTTTCTTCCAGCTACACCAATACCTTTCCGACCGTGGCCTTTTTGCCACCAATATCTTGCCATAAACGATTCCATTTCATCACACAAAAACCTTGGCAACAAAAACACATCATAGAATAAGTCGGAATTACCTGTAACACATTGATAAAAACTTCTTTCCCTACCTGGGACAATGTTCTAAAACTCCAGCTATCAACTCGCTTTTTTATTCGATCCTTTAAATTCTGGAAGGAAGATCTTTTCTTCTTGCCCACCAAGTTTGGAAGACCCAAATACTTCTCAATATCATTTGATCTGCGCATATCTAGCGAACTGGAAACCAAAAAACGATCATCTTCTGAAGTGTTTGTGCTAAAAAATACCATTGATTTTTCGAAATTCACACACTGTCCAGAACTCTTCATACTCTTTCAAGACTTCTTTGATATTACCAGCTCCTTCATTCGTTGCCTCTCCAAAGAGGATGCAATCATCAGCAAAAAAGAGGTGTGAAATCTGTGGTCTACGCCGACATGCCTTCAGACCTTTAATATCCCCTCTCATGATAGCTATTCGCATGAGTGATGATAGACCTTCATTACATAGAAGGAAAATGTAAGGGCTAAGAGGGTCTCCCTGCTGTAGCCCTCTCGTTGGTCTAAAACATTCACCTTTTGTTCCATTTAACAGAATGGTATAGGAAACCGTAGAAACACATTTCAAAATGAAAGTTACCCAAGAAGGTGCAAAACCCATTTCTTCCATCATAGTCTTTAGAAACCCCCATTCAACCCTATCATAGGCTTTGCTCATATCCAATTTGAGGGTCGGATGTCCTTTTCTGCCTGTTCGCTTCTTCTTAATTGTATGCATGATCTCATAAGCCACTAGCACATTATCTGTAATATAACGTCCGGGAACAAAGGCACTCTGAGCTTTATCAATACATACTTCTAGAGTGTTTTGAAATATGTTTGCTACTACCTTAGCAATTATTTTATAAATGACATTGCATAGACTAATAGGTCGAAAATTTTTCATATCTGTGGGCTGTGCATTTTTGGGTATTAGGACAATGTTTGTAACATTAACACTATCAATTTCCCTCCCCTGATTTAAGATTTCCAGACCAAAGGATGTTATCTCGGTTCCTACTATGTGCCAGCATTTCTGAAAGAAAATTACTGGGAAGCCATCCTCCCCGGGAGCCTTTGTGGGACCCATTGACTTCAAGGCTGCCTTTATTTCATCTGCGGAATATTCTACCGTAAGCTTTTCATTAGTTTCATCATTGATACAACGTGCCACTCCCTCTAGAACTAGTTCTGGGTTGCGAACTCCTCTAGATCTAAACAAATACTGAAAATATTCTTTGCAATGTAGCGAATGACACGTTATTTTTAATATTCATGGTACTATACTTGGTGTGCCACCATTAATTATACACATATACAACATGTCATGCAAAAAAGTGGGCACCAAATAAATAATAATACTCTGTCCTTTTCCTTGTTGATGAAATTGCACACCATGTGGCGTCTTTGATTTCATTAAATAAATATTGGAAGTGCCAACAGATAGAAAGCATACATTTAAGCTGTCCAAATTAAACAAAAGGCCATGGAGGGTTTGCCTAAGTTGTTTTTGAAAACATTCTAGGTAGGGCAAATCAAATATTGTCGGATTTTTATTTTATTGTGGGGAAGGGGTTCCCTTAAATAATGGACATACCCTCAAAAGTTTTAAAATTTTAAAATTTTTATATTAAATTTAATTATACATATTTAGATAAATAAACAAATTCTAAGATTTATGTCCCCCAAATTAGTTGGCAAATCAATTTCCTTTGTGCTATTATGTATATATTCATTGTTTCACGAAAAGGTAAAGTCAAACAAGAAATCCAATTTTCCTTTTAACTCAAAAATAAAATAAAAAGTTTTTAGTATATATATTTTTATATATATAATATCTACAATTACCCATAATCTTTCTTTAATTTTTAAAATGAAATGATAATATATTTTAACGTGTCAAAATTATCATACTTTATATAATCTTAGTATATGGTTGGTGTGATTGGTTACATAGGTAATTAAAAATGGTGAGGAATCAACGTCAAGAGAAATGGCAAGTCACTAATCTTGTGCCCTAACCAAGCAAAACACAAGTGAGAAAGATTGAAATTAAACCTATAACTTAATTTGGTTAATTCATTAATTCTTCAATAATTAATGATATTTAATAAATTTGAGATTTGAATTTTAGTATCTACAAACTCTTTTCTTACTTTTCGGAAATCTTAAATTTATTTAAAAATAAAACAATTATATAAGTAATTATTTAATACATTTTAGTAGAATTCATTTTTACTTTATAATGTCACATTTATTTACATAAGGCTTAAGGGTGTTAAAAACCCTTAAACCTTAAAAAATAAAAAATAAAAATAAACCCTTGCTTTTCTTTTATTTTCTTTTTTATTTACACTCAATTGGGTACTTAAACTTTTAAGATGCATAAAAAAGGCTCTCAAACTAAAAAACAATGTAATTAAGCCCTTGTTTCTTTTTTTTTTTTTTGCCCTCAATTGCCAAACTGTATCAAAAAAGCCATTTGATTGTAAACTTTAACAATTTACCGTTAAAGTTAACTATCCTTAATTTTTTTCAATTAAAGTCATTCCGTGTCACAACCACAGCATGACATGTGGCAAAAAAATTATAAAAAATAAAAATCAATAAAAATTATAAAAATTATTAAACTTTAATAAAAAATATAAAAAATATTTAAAAAATTTACTAAAAATTAGAAAAATATATATAAACATTGTAAAAAATATAAAATTGTAAAATTTTATAAAAATCATAAAAATTATTAAATGCATAAAAAAGACCCTTTGATCATTCCCAATTTTTTTTTAAATTGAAGCTATCACGTGGTGCAACACAGCATGAGATGTGACAAAAATGATATAAAATAAAAATCAATTAAAATTTATAGAAATATTATAAATTGCTTCTTTGGGTACGATAATTTTTATAATTCTTTGCATTTTTTATCATTTTCTTATGACTTTATAGAACTTTATATATATATATTTTCTATATTTCTATATATATTATGTTTTTCTTTACAATCTTTATAAAATTTTACAATTTTTTATATATATTTTTTACGATTTTTATTATTTTTTCTAATTTTTAATAAAAATTAAATATTTCTTATATTTTTATTAAAATTTAATAATTTTTATAACTTTTATTTATTTTTATTTTTTATCATTTTTTGCCACATATTACACCATGGTTGTGACACGTGGTGGCTTTAATTGAAAAAGTTTAAAGGTTGTTAACTTTAATGATCAACCGTTAAAGTTAACTGTCAATGGATCTTTTTAATGCATTTTGGCAATTGAGTGCAAAAAAAAATATATTGGGGCTTAATTGTTTTTTTTGAAAAAGTTTGAGGGCATTTTTACTGCATTTTAGCAATTCAAATACCCAATTGAGTGAAAAAAAAAACAAAGACTTAATTGTTTTTCTTTTGAAAAATTTGAGGGTCTTTTTAATGCATTTTGAAAGTTCTAATATCTAATAGACTTGCCAATGGGTGGGCCACCTGGCTCGGCCCGAAGACCTGCCCGAAAAATGAGTCTGATTTCAAGAATACGGCCCGTTTTTTAAATAAGTCGGGCTTCGAGTAAAGTTTTTTTAGCTTTGAATAAAAATTTAAGTTTGTTTTTCAAGATGGGCCCGGGTCTACCAATCAAATCTAAAATTTTAATTGAATCTGATCCGGCCCATGAGCACCTCTAGTATTCAATTGAGTGCAAAAAAAGAAAAAAAAAGCCTTAATTGCTTTTTTTAAAAAAGTTTGAGAGTTTTTTTACACCCTTAAACCTTTATTTATATATATATATATTATTTTTACTACACCTTATAATACATTTTATCTAACCATTAACCTACTTGCGAAGTCTAAAACATTTAACTAATTGTCTTAATTTTATTTTTTTTCTAATAACATGGATGTGCTTAGTATGTTGTAAGTAGAAAAATATGTTAAGAGACTGATTTGGTCCACCTATGAAGGTAAATATATCCTCAATTGCAGTGGCGAATTTAAAGGGACCTGGCATGGGCTCCGGCCCCCCTTAAAATGTAAAATTGTTATTTAAGCCCTTAAATTTTTTTAAAAAATTTAAATTAGTAAAAGGTAAAATTGTACTTTGACCCTCCTTAAAATTATAAAAACTCGATTTAATCTTTTAAAAATTACAAAGATATAAACTATAAAAAATTAAAACTTCATTCTGCCCCTAAAAGATTATTCTAGCTTGACTTCTGGTCAGTCATAATTTTTTGGTCAAAACATATTGGGCGTTAAATCGGTGATATTTAAAGAGCATCTATAGCCCATTTATGATGTTGATAAGCGACTTTAAAAGGGATCGGACGCAAGTGCTTCAATGCCATCCAATTTTCTTTATATAACAAGATGAAGACCTTATCTTAGTTAAGGGAGTTAGTATTGTATCAACAGACATATTTATTTTTATTGGCACTAATATTTCTAACTTTTTATATGTTTTGGTGTACCATTTTGAATTTATTGCTACTTTAAAAAAATATTTGATATATGTATATAAAAAATATTTATAAATACCAAATAATGAGATTAAACAAATCTCAAATATAAAATACTCTTCAATAATCTTTAAAAATTACAAGCCATCATTAAACAAACTCAAAATAAACAAAAAAAAACTTATTTCGTAAATTGAACAATAATATTATCTCATCTTATGCATAAAACAATGTATCATCCAACAAATTCAAAATAAATAATAAATAATAAAAAACTTAAACTTAATTTTATATTAATATTAATATTTCAAAATTTAAATTTTCATGTCGATCAATACGGCATATTCAAGTCGGTATGGATAAAATCAACTAATATGCATCAATATGGATAGGACCAATTGAAATTTAAACTAGAACGTAACTTAAAGTTTATTGTTCCGATTGTTGGAAAATATGGACATCACATATATAATAAGGGTAATTATATGTTATTATTTACTATCATGATAGGTTAGCCCAGATTAAAAGTGATCTAATTTGGTTAAAATTTTATTGGGTTTGAATTATTAAATAAAGTATGGGTCAAATATGTGTAGATACTCTAGTAATTGAGTTCTAATCAAATTCTTATTAATGATGAGCTAATTAGTAATTAGAACTAATATGCCAAGGTTATAAATATTAGGGTTATGGTCCTTAAATTACACAACAATATATCTTTTCTAGTATCTCATCCTTAGGAAAGAGAGAGCAAATATTCTCTGAATTTCTTGTATGCTAATTTGGAAGATCAAATCCCTAAGATCTAGAAAAATTTCAAGGAATTCGCGGATTCAGGTACGCTTCCGTATCTAATTTTATTTTTGATTTATTCTTGATGATTTGACATGATAGATCTTGATTTATTAAGTTTTATTTTTAGATTTATTTTACAAATCTAACAAGTGGCATCCGAGCTTTTTCATGTTGAATCATTGAGAATGAATTGATTCTTTATTACTTTTGGATTGATTCTTTTTTCTTTTTTAATTTTATGGATTTGATATTTTAATTATATATTATGTTGAATATTTGATATTCTTGATAAATTTTGGGGTTTTGATTCTTTAAATAAAGTTTTAGGGTTTTATAAATATAATCTAGTTTAATATTTGCATATGCTATTCAAAAGATGAAGGTTTATTTATTTATTTATTTATAATCAATTGATAAAAATTGATTTGTGAGATTTCTTTCTCTTCTTTTCACACAAATATTTTACAAATTTTGGTTAAAGTCACTATTAAATTAAAGTTACATACTTACAACTTTTTACAATTGAAGAATTCCAATTGAGTTGTATAATTGCTTTTTAAAGTTAATTCACTAGATAATCTAATAAATAAATGTTGGTAAGATTTTTTTTTGCACTATTTGTTTTAAATTTTCTATTTGTGGTTTAATATATATGGAATCATCATCTTTTGTCTTTATTCATGATGAATTATATTCACTATTGAATTCAATTCATATATACGAATGATTACTTTTGATTTCTGTTATAATTATTTTATATAAGTTTTAGTCCTTATTGAACCCGACTAAGATTAAAATATTTGAGTTTTTTTTAAATATATTGGCTATGAATTTTCATAAGTAGTTGCGCATATAAAGGCTTTTATATAATTTGAGATTCTTTTTATATTTAGTGGCTATGTATTTTTTTAAGTATTTGAGCGTATAAAGAAGTTTTATAATAATATCTTTAGTCATCAATATAAATTTGAGTTTACATGAAATATGTAAAGCAAACTAGTATTATTTTTATATTATTATAATTGTGTGTATATATTATGTGCATACATATTATATGCATATCAATGATTTTAAGGATTAATGCATGATTATAGTTTGTGTGAATAGGTGTTTATAACCATTATTCAATAAGATATCTTTTATAGTTTAATTGGTGAAATTAAGTTTTAATGGATATTGTTGAAGTTGTTAATTTTATTATTATTATTTTTTGTTATGGTTATATATTCAATTTTATGGGTGTTTTGGTGCAAACTTATGCCAACTATATACATATTTAATTATTTTAGTTTTAAATTTGGTTCTATAATCTTAGGTTTTGGCATCTTATGGTTCCAAATATTTGGTTAAATTATGATTATATGGTTTATTATATGAATTGTGGGATATGCTAACTATTATGATTTTTTTTTTTAGATTTATTGGCTTGAAAATATTTTTCAAGTATTCATGTGAATATCTGTTTAATTATAAATACAACTTTGGATTTACATGGTAAATTCAGGGTAAGTTTTTCTATTTGATTATGAATACATGTATATGCGTGAATTGCTTTGGTGTTTTTATCCATGCCAAAATTATGAATACATGTGTTTGTTAATTATTTAGCTTCAAACCACTACATTATTTCTATTTGGTTTTGATATATATGGTAAAAAGTAAGGTTTTCGGTTTTTTACTGCATTATTAAGACAACCTTATTTTGGGTTATTTCGGAGTCTATAAAGCAATAAAAAAATATTTTTGACATTTTTTTTATTGAGGAAATTTTAAATTTGAATATTGGTATATTTATATATATTTTAAAATAATTTAACTGAAGTAAAAAGTCACCAAAGTGATTTTTTTGTATAAATTATTTTGTTTTAAAATATAAAAGGTTGTGTGCATGTAATTTAAGTTATGTTAATTTTGATTGGCCCAAATGAAAGTTAATAATATTACATGTGCAACTATGATAATAAACATGTGACAATTATTCGGTTTTACATGTGAGTAATAAATTGGCTCAAAGGAAGATTTATGGTTCGACACACTCTTATTGTCAATATTTGATTATTACACTAATATATCACTTACAAGTTAGCATTTTGTCCAAAGATGAAATATTAATGGAGTGTCCGATATCTTGAGATGAGGTTTACCTTTATTCAAATTATTTTGGTTTAAAATTTGAAGTCTTATATGAAGTTGTCTATGGTTTATGATTTATTCAACTATTGTTATACTTGCCAACATCATTGTATGTTGTTTTTGGATAAATATATACATATATATACTATTATCTTTTAATTTGATTTAAAGATGAAATTAAGAGAAATATTTTGAAACAAATAAATTCAGATTTTGGCTTTAGGTTTTAATTAAGGATGTCAATATTTTAAATAGATTGGTTGAAACAAAATGCCGCCAAAGTGACCTCTTTTGTGTAGATCAGTTTATTTGAAATATCAAGATGATTATATATTTTTGTGATTCATGCGTTTATTAATTGACCCAAAGGTAAGTTAATATTTGGCAGAATTTCAACGACATCTTTGATGATAAATGTGTGACAATAATAAGGTATTTTATGTGAGCAATAAGTTAGTCTAAAGATTAATTAATTGTTTGATATAATTTACTGTCAATGTTTGATTGCTACAACAAGAGTATCACTTACTGTTAATATTGTTGTTCAAAGACTTGATATTAATGTTGTGTTTGGTATCTTGCTATGGGATTAGCCATTATCCTGAATTTATTGTTTACTGATGAATATTGATATGAGCTTATTTTTATTTATTTTTTGTTCTATATTCAACTAACTCATTTTTCTACTGCCACAATATCTACTAATATAAATTCTATACCCATGCTTAATGGGACTAATTTCAATGAATGGAAAAGACACTTACTTATAGTGCTTGGTTATATGAACATAGACCTTGCACTAAGGGAAGAACCACTCGCACCTCTCACTGCGGAAAGCACCCCATATGTTAAAAGGGATTTTGAGAGGTGGGATCATTCAAATTGCAAGATTCTAATGATCATGAAGCACAGCATTTCAGAAGCCTTTAGGTGCACAGAATCTGAAAAGATTACTTAGGCTAAGGTTTCCTTGATGAAATTGAGAAACGTTTTGCTAAAAATGATAAGGTTGAAATGACATCACTTCCGAATTCTTTGATGTCTATAAAGTTAAGGGTTAAGGAAATTCTGAGCGATCTAAGGGCTATGAGTTTTATGATCCCACAATTAGAAATATTTTTGAGACGAGAATTGCAACATTCTTTTAGGATGTTGAGTTTGGAGGGAGAAATAAGGTTAGAGATATTGCTTTTAATGAGGAATTGAATTCTAACTCATTTCCTACTATCACTTTTGATGATGTTTAGGTTCTCATACCTATTATTGATTAAGAAGTGAATCTAGAACATCAATAAGACAATGTTGAACAACCCCTTATTCAAAATGAGGTAATTGTTCTAGAAGAACAAACTCAACAACCTCAAGAATGAATGTCATTAAAAAGGTCCACTAGAGAAATGGTTATAATGGCTTTAGTGAACATTTTGACATTAAACTACATTAGATGAATATTAAGTTAATGGTTTCTCAATGGTAACATTGATCATACATTTATATGGTGCAATCAGAAAGCTTTGTGTTTAATGATGCAAAGTTAATGATTTTCAAATAACTTCATTTATGGGCTTAAGCAAACTTCTCGTCAATAATATTACAAATTTTACCAAATGATTATCTCATTCGATTTAGAGATGAATTTTATTAATAATCATATATACCAAAAGTTTAGTGAGAGTAAGGTTCTATATGTTAATGACATACTGTTTGTCAATAATAAGTATAGCCTCAATCAATGCCCTAAGAATGATTTTGAGATTACAAAAATGCATTAGATTTTTTACATTTTAGCAGTGGAAAGTCTATTGTACGTTCAGGTTTGTATACATTGGAATATTATGTACACTATTAGGATGTTAGGCAAATATTTTAAGCAACCCTGGTTTGGAACATTGGATAGCATCTAAGAGGGTTATAAGGTATTTTTAGAAAACAAAAGATTACATGCTTAGATATCGGAGGTCTAATTAGTTAGAGATCATCAGATATATAGACTCCGATTTTGATGGAATATGGATACAAGATTTTGTCACTAAGGTGCAAATTGTGAAAACAAATTGCAGTCTTTTATTCCAATAGCAATAGGAGCACATCAAAGTAAAAACACATAAACTTTGAGTTCCTAGTTATTAAAGTAAAAGTTCAGAGTGGTTAGGTGCTTATAAAGCATATTAGGACAAACTCCATGATTGCGGATATGCTTACTAAGGAACTACACCTAAAGTTTTATAAGAGCACACTACCTATATGGGTGTAATGTCATTTAAAGGATATTTGGTTTTAGTAGGAGTTTGTACTTTTAAATGCTTTTATGTTATAGACACATTTTCAGTTATTTCAGTTTAAAGATATTAAGTTTATTTTTTGCAGAAATAAAATTTATTTGGTTTATTCACACTTTGATTTTGGTAAGGTTTGATCTCACTAAATAGGATCAGTTGGAAATAGACATGTTTAGATCATATTGCATATAATTCCCATGCTACACATCCATACTTGATCTATGTCATTTGGTTGTGTAAATATACGTGACCATGGATGGATTTAGTTACTATATATGTAAGGAAAGTCGCCTTGGTTCTATGTTAACATAATTAATGGACAAGATTGTTCGGAATACCTTTTGGATATGATAGTAAAATTTTGAGCTCATAAGGTTATATAATGACATGTAATTATAGAGTAATTAGTATATATATGTGCTCCAAGTGGGGGATTGTTGGAAAATATGGACATCACATATATAATAAGGATAATTACATGTTATTATTTACTATCATGATAGGTTAGCTCGAATAAAAGTGATCTAATTTGATTAAAGTTTTATCAGGCTTGAATTATTAAATAAAGTATGGGTCAAATATGTGTAGATACTCTAGTAATTGAGTTCTAATCAAATTCTAATTAATGATGGGTTAATTAGGAATTAGAACTAATATGCCAAGGTTATACATATTAGGATTATGGTCCCTAAATTACACAACAATATATCTTTTCTAATATCTCATCCTTAGAAAAGAGAGAGCAAATATTCTCTGAATTTTTTGTGTGGTAATTTGGAAGATCAAATCCCCAAGATCCGAAAAAATTTCAAGGAATTCAAGGATTTAGGTACGCTTTTGCATCTAGTTTTGTTCTTGATTTATTCTTGATGATTTGACATGATATATCCTGGTTTATTAAGTTTTATTTTTAGACTTATTTTACAAACCTAACACTGGTTTATTGTCGAAACAAAGCATTTCGGTTGATACTGGAATGAAATTGACCACCTTAATCTTAGGAAGTTAAAACTCTAATATATGAATGGCTTGTTCTAGGTAGAACATAACTAAGAGCACTTATCTTTGTTCAATTTAGGAACTTGTGTTTTGAGTACATTTTTGTGAGTAAATTCAAGCGAGACACTTGCTTTACAACTAAACTTTCAAGGGGAAAGATTTAGGGTTATTTTTCATTACTTTTGAAAAATGGTTTTGAAAAGTGATATGAAAAAATGTTTTTAAAAAATTTGGCTTAAAATTAAAGTGTTTAGTATTACTGTCAAAAAATATTTTTGAAAAATAAAATATCTATTTCAGACATGATATTGTAAAGTAAAAATATGCATTAAATAATGTATAAATTTGTTAATATTATGATACTTTAATAAGGATATAAAAAATAATTTATTGTAACTCATTTATTAATATTTTGATATATGAAATATAAATTTAAATATTTTAAAATTCAATTTGAATATATAAACTATATTTTACATATTAAAATATAATCATTTAAAATTTAAATATATAATATTATATACTTGAAATAAATTTCAATAGAAAAACAATTGTATACCGAAAATAAATATTACATAAAATACAGAATGGATCATAAGTTAAAGTTAAATTCTTAAAAAAAAAGGTTAAAAATGTCATTTAACTCCAAACGCGAAAACTACTTATTTAAAATTGTTTATGATTCGTCGATTGAGTCTTAATTCGATTGGTATAGATATTATTACTAATGCAAAAAGACGTGAGTTTAAGTGCACTGAAGCAAAAAGAAATATTAGGTGTAATAAAGATCCAAATAAATACTAACGGTGGTTGTATTGTAGCAAAGGTTTCATTTAGAACAAGAAGCCCATTCTCAAAGAGCCCAATTTTAAAGGAGGAAAATAAAATAAGAATATTGCAGATGCTGAAGTAAAGAAAGATTCACTCTGTCAAAGTCTTTAGGGCTCCTTCCAAAGACACGGAGTCTTGATTTGGATACGCTCTAACATTTGTCCGTACAGATAATTCATACTAAAGATTTAACCGGAAACCAAAGCCATGGAAATGTCCAACGATCTCGATAGGTTGCTCTTTTTCGAGCAAGCTCGTAAAATTTCCGAGGCTACTTACGCTTCCAATCCTCTCGATGCCGATGTTCGCTTTCTGCTTCCTTCGATCTTTTCTTTTTCTAATTAAAATGATTTTTTGGCTATTGTTTAAAATCTTGTTTTCTTGGCAGAATTTGACCAGATGGGCCGGAGCTTTACTGGAGTTGTCTCAGTTTCAAAGCGTTCCAGATTCTCAGAAAATGATTCAAGGTTCTTTAATATATATATATTTTTTGAATCCAATAATTTGTTTTATTGGCTATTGAAATTTATTGTAATTGGTAAAGCAACTAATTTAGATTAGATATGAATTTTTTTCTTCTTTAAATAGATGCTATTTCGAAACTAGAGGAGGCTTTATCTATTAACCCTAGAAAGCATGATGCTTTATGGTGCTTGGGAAATGCTCAGACTTCTTTTGCGTTTCTGACTAACAAGGAGGACGAGGCAAGGCCTTATTTCGAAAAGGCTGCTCAATATTTCCAGCAAGCAGTCGATGAGGTAATTTAATTTTCATTTAGTAAATGTTGGTCGCCATAGTTTTGATTCTGACTATGTATATACTTTCTTGACATGTTTGCTTTGTGATGCATATATGTAGGACCCGAGCAATGACATTTACCTTAAGTCTTTAGAAATATCTGCCAAGGTATTTCCTCTCTCTTTTCTTTATATTGGGTTAATGAATCTTGGGTAATGCTCCGTGTTTCTTGTGATATATATCTTTTAATAGCTACTACAACTTATTGTATTTTGTTGTGAAAATGTGGCGTGGACCTTGTTTAATATTGATGGGAGGAATGTATTATATTTCATTACTTCTTAGATGGATTTGTAGTGATACATATATTAGGAAATGTTAACTGTTGATTAGTTTGTAAACGGTCAATTGATTAGAAATTTTGCGCTTAAAGCCTGTGAGGGGAGGTATCAAGTTCAAAGTTCAAAATGAGCCGTATGCAGTTTGTTCTTTGTGGTCCTCCTTACTTTTATTTCACTCGAGTGCATTTAATTGTTTCTGTATTAAAAGCATCCTTTTCTTTTTCCTCAGGCTCCAGAATTACACCAGGAAATCATTAAGCATGGTTTAGGTCAACAGACGCTTGGGGCTGGACCTTCTACTTCTACTTCCTCCAATTCAACAAAGGCAATCTTCTTAGTTTTTTCCCTTTATGTTTCCCTTCTTCATATCTGCACTTTCCCTTCCCCTTCTTTTTCTCCTATAATCTCTATGTGGCTTGTGTTGTAATGTGCTGCTTAATAGATTGATTATTTTGCACTATTTACATATGCGTTTTAAAAGATCAAGGTTAGTTAGTTGGTCTTTAGTCTTTGTTTTCTGTTGATTTACATTTGATATCTTCTATATTTTCTGAGGAAGAAGTCAGAACGTTCTATGGATTGCAGTCATATTATGGTTAATTTAAGGGATTTACTCTTTTATGTATAACATGCATCATATTCAAGTGCATGCCCAAGCCCCTTAGAGCGGGTTCTGGCCTATGGTTTCTGTCTTTTATTATAGAATTATTGCTTTGAGAGATATGTAGCTTAGTTTGATGGTTATTATTTATATTTCTTTAGAGATCTGAGTGTGAGAAATTGTGCATGAGAGGTTATTTTTCGACATTAGGTTTGATTGGTGAAGGAGAGCTGATGCAGAGTGGTAATCAATTAATCTTTAAGATTAGAGTAGGATGAGATGAAATTGCTTTGGAGAAATGTGTGACATCTAATCACAAGAGAAATTTATACTGTGGCAAAGGACCAACAATGCTTTATGTCAATATGCATCAGGCAGTTAGAAACATAGCATGACTGAAATGAGGAAAGCAGCTGTAGCAGGGTGTAATTTAGGAGAATGCTTTTGGTGATTGAATCATGTATGATGTAGATGTTGGATCTTTTGTATGCCGGCGTCATTTTGTTTTAATGGAAGCAATGTAGAATGGAGAGGGATAAAGCATGCAAAAGATCTGACATACAGTTGCACATATTGTTGAAAGGAGTCTACATCATAGTATAAACATCAATCCAGTGTGATGGAGATAAAGGGTTCATGTAACTCACTCGTGGGATTCTGATCTGAACTAGTGGATTTTCTCCATTTCCTGTGAAATTCTTTTTGCGCCGAATAAGAGGATTATTGTGCTGGGAATAGTATCCTGGCTATTTTATTCACTCCCAGGTCCCAGTTTGTAGGTGTGATTGTTTAAAACTATTTCAAGTTTGTTTCATTTGAAGTGCTTATCTTGTATATTGGTGTTCTGTTGAGGGCATGCTCTTTTCTGATGACCCTTTTTGCATCTGCTTTTGTTTTTCTTACGAATTCTGTCTACCATCTTGCAGACTGCTACAAAGAATAAGACCAGCAGTGATCTCAAATATGACATATGTGGATGGATAATCCTTGCTGTTGGCATTGTTGCATGGGTTGGGTTTGCAAAATCACAAATGCCACCCTCCCCACCGCCACCACCCCCGCTATAAGCGACCACATCAACATTCTCCCGAGTGATTCAGACAGCCTTCATCCTTTTGAGTCGAGACATTTGAAGGAAATTTGAGAACTGTATGTTATGAGTACTTATTTTTTTGACCTTAGTACTTTCATATCAATGATCCAATCTGATAAAGATTTCTGTATGAAACAATTATTTTCTTTCCTTCAAAGCTTAGAAATTTATCTCGTCTGCCTTTGGCTACTGATTCAAAACTAGCCATTTAAAGTACAATTGGTTTATTAACTGGAAAAAATCATTTGACTACTATTGATTACCTTCTTTGACCAGCATTATTATAAAGAATTGGAGCTTCGTTAAAAAATGGCTGCAGTATAGTTGTACGGTAACGAAACCATTCAGTTGATCTCTTTTTGGTGCTCTTTCGCAACTGCACCACCATGCGTGGCGCGGTATCTCTGCCGTGTCAGTTTTAACTATTTTTAGCTAAACTATGGAAAGAAGATATTAATTTGAAGTGATGCAAAACTATTATTTAAGAGGAAAAGAGAAATAGAAGCCAAAAGGGTCATCACTACATTTATAAGCAAAAATAGAATCCTCAAAAAACTAAGTCATCTTGCAAGCCATCGCTTTATGTTCCTCTCATTTCTCTTTTCCATCCTGTTAGTAGAATAACTCGGTTTCTTGTCACCGTCTTCAATTTTTTTGTCCTTTGGTCGTTGGGAAGAGGTGGTCTGGAGCTCTGGCTGCGAGCTTGAGTCCTTGGTTCCTTTTTCCTGGCTTGTCATGTGGCTTTCATGCTCGGTGTTGTTTGTCTAGCTTTTGCTCGAGTTTTTGTCCTCTTGGCTTTGTTCATTACATGTCTCTTGGCACCGGTTTTATCCTTCATCTTCGTTGATCGGTCATTGATGGTTCTTGGGAGCCAATGCACAGGTTTTGCTTTCGGTGGTCCATACCTAAGAATTTGATATGGTTTTGCATCCATCAACAATCCAGCCAACCCCACGGCAGTTCTACCGCTAGTTTTACGAGCCTCGTGGCGGCATAGTCTCCTAGTTGGCAGGTGAGCATGCTGTAGTTTAGGCTTGGTTTTCGAGCCCTTGTACTGCCTCGTGTATATTTTGGGCTCGTTGAACTCTGTGTTTACACCTGTTTCATTGTACATTTTTTCAATTTAAGAGAGAATTTTTTTTAAAGGAATTAGCCTTTTTTGCTGATTGGACAGTTAATAGGTCAAAATCCATTTTTGTTTAATATGTTATCTTTGTTGATGGGATGGTTAAATATTGTTTTTCTAATCCATGTGGCCCAACTTTAAATCCTCACGAAAGCTTTTTTGTTTTTATTTTTAATTCATATTGAAGTTATTTTGTTTTATTTTTAATTTATGTTCATAATTAATAACTTTATATAATGAAAAAATATATATTTTTTCGATAAATTTATTTGCATTCATCATCCAAAACAATATTTACATCTCTAACCAATTAATTCAACCTACACATCAACAAATATTCCAAGTATTACATAATTGCAAGTTGATATTATCTATTTTTTGTATTGCAATCCCTGATACCCTATATATATATAATTTTATTTTATAAAAACATCAACTATTGTATATAATTTTTATTTTATAAAAACATCAACTATTGTATATAATTTTTATATGCTAAATATTTAATCTCTGTGGCATTTTCTTAATTAATTTTAAATATTTTTATTTTATTTAGAATGCTAGGTGCCATAATTTGATTGGTTCAAAAGTTCTTTAAACAAGAGTTAACTATTAGTATCTAAAGTAGTAACAAAATAAAAGTATTAGTATCTACTTTGACAAAAAGAAAAAAAAAATTAGATACCTAAATGGAAAAGGTAACATAGTTTGGGTACTTATTTTTCATATAAGCCAAAAAACAATGATATTAAATTTTTTTTATAATATTAGAATTTACCATACCCACAATGTAAGTGAAAATATAATCATATTTGATATTATTATTTGAAATATTTTACATGTAAAAATAATGATATTTGAAATAATTATTTTTATTAGAACTTACCATACTCACAATGTAGGTAAAAATATAATGATATTTGAAATATTTTACATATAAAAATAATAATATTTAAAATATTTATTTCAAATATCTTTTATATAAAAATAATGTTATTAGAAATAATGATTTGATTTTATAATATCATAATTCACTATACCCACAATGTAAGTAAAAAAATTACATATTTGACATAAAAATTATATATAAAAAATAAAAAAAATTAGTTAATTTTTTAAAAAATAAGATACATTTAACATAATGATATATATATATTTCTTTATCTAATTACATATTTATAATTTTGTTGATATAAATAAAAAAAGTTATTAATTAAAAACATTATTAGAACTTCAATTTGGTCTCTATTCAATTCGATGCTTAGATAGATATTCAAACATATGTTTGAACAAAGGTTTGGACAGAATTGTTTAAACACATCAACGAAAGAAGCAAAGTAAGGAGATAAAGAAGCAAAGTAAGGAGATACATAAACAAAAATTGAGTCAAAGAGATTAGTAAAGAGAAAATCAATAGATGATATTTTTTAACGTAATTCGAATTCACTAATTTTACATCTGCAGTGCCTTACTCAAAGAATGATTCTATTCAACAATTTATCCGATACAACTACTGGTTAAAACCCAATTTACCCTCTTCTAATGGATAATTGCAACCCCAAAGTCGAACCCAAATTGTTACAAATCACTCTCCCCGACTACCTCACATTACATACAATATCTCTCCATAAAAACCTCTAAACAATGAGTGTCTAAATACACCCCCAAACAACTAAAAGTGGAAGTCTATCAACAACCTATTTATAGGCACAATATGGCAACTTTCCTTTACAAATTTTATGGAGATAAAATCAACTTAATGCATAATAATCCTTGGTAATATCCTTCAATATTAATCACAAAATAAAGTCTTATCGGCTAAGATAAATCAATAGATTTATTTTACCAAAAATAGCTTAAAGGATAAGGATAAACCTTATTGGATAAGGTAAGTCAATCTTCAAATTCTTCAAGTCAATTGAAAAATAAAAATGTCTATTCCCCTTCTATTTACTGCTTAGAACATTTAAAAATAGCCAAACTAGTAAAAAATACCAACATTTAAACTGACATTGACCTGTCTTGAATAGACTTAATCATGGGTCGGGTCACCAGCCTAGGACTGAAGAGTCTCCCGAAAAATGGGAGGGTTTGGGTAAAAATATAGCCCGAAAAATGAGTTTAGAAAAAAATAAAACCTGTTTTCTTAACGGGTTGGGCCTTGGGTAAGATTTTCTTTTGCTTGGGCTCAGCTTGGCTCGAATTTGCCTAAATTTTTCCATCATTCTTTACTTCTGTTTGTTGCCATATTGATGTTGTTTTGCTGCCATTTTGTTATTATATTACTACTATTTTGTTGTTATTGTTTGAACATTGTATAATTCTTATTTTATTATTAAATTTTCTATTATTTTAGAGACATTTGCTTGCTAAGTTGCAACTATCTTAGTGTTATTTAAGTATAAAGATTTTTTTAATATATTTTCAATTTGTTGGGAAACAATTATTTTAATATTTTTAGTATATTTGATGTATTATATTTATTAAAATTATTTTTATATAAAAATAATATAAAAAATTAATACGGATCAGGCTGAGCTCGAATTTTGCGTTTTTTATCTGCGTCGAGCTTGGACAAAATTTAAGCCTATTTTCTAGATTGGGCTGGGCTCGAGCCTAAAATTTTGCATTGACCCAGCTTGAACTCAACTTGGCCTGATCCATGATCAGGTCTAGTCCTGAGGGCATGTTCAAACTGCTATCTAAAAGGTTGTCTAGACATAGCAAAAACATGGTGTCCAACAAGTAGTTCAAAGGAATGTTTGAACATGAGATGAAACTTCAGAAAAATAATAGCTAAGTGTTGGGATCTAGTGCCCTAAATGTAGTATATTCATTTTGTATGCTTTTTTTTTTGAAAAAAATTGGTTTAATAGAGTTATTCATTAATTACATTAACACCTTTTGTATATTTTTCTTGATGTTTTTGCACGCAAATAAAAATGAAAACTTACTCACTAGTTATGTAATATTTAGCTAATACTAAGTGGTATTACGTGGTCAGGTCATAATACGAAAATACAACTTGTGTTAACAGATAAACCTAAACATGTCTTCAGTCTAATCGGGAATGAGTAAACTAATTAAAAGACTAATATATCGTCTATCAAGTCCAATTGGGGAGATGCTTTGTCTTAAGAATCGAAGTAGATGATGTTGGATCTGGTGCCCTAAGTGTAATATTTTTGCCTATGTACACTTATATTTTTGAAACAAATTGGTTTAATATAATTATCCATGAATTAAATTAATACCTTTTATATATTGTCCTCAATGTTTTTTTTTTGGCACGCAAAGCAAAATGGGAACAAATATTGGCTCACTGGTTATCTAATGTTTAACTAATGCTAAGCAGTATTACGCGGTAGAATTGTAATACAGAAAGACAACTTATATTATTAGATGAACATAAACATGTACTTAGTCTAATCGAAAATGAGCAAACCGATTGAAAGACTAATATGTCATCTATCAAGTCCGATTGGGGAGATGCTTTCTCTTGTGCTTCAGAGCAGATGACTAAAAGAAGATAGAGTCATAGACGTAACTGACTAGATTGACAGGCATCAGACATGACCCAAGTAGAATAGATCCTGAATCCATTTATAGATGTATTCTCTTGTGATATTCATATTGTGGCATACATTAGTCTTGATTGGATGATGGAATATGTATGCGTAACTTGTATACTTTGATGTAAGTAAAAACCTAAGTTCAAATAGATAAGGAGCTGAAAGTTAGTGTGTTGGATATACGACTTCTGCAATATGTAGCATCATTCACAATAGAGGAATTCATAGCCCAAGAAATGGGTAAATAATATCCTCTAATTGGCACTTCATGATAGATGAATAGTAAACATTGGCACAGGTCGCTTGTCTTTGTGGTAAATGATTATACTATGTAATAGTAATTAACTTTTCATGAAGGAAGATAAAATGAATACCATGAGATAAAATATGATCATATTGGAAGAACAGATTTATCATAAAGATATTAAGGATATCCTATGAAGTTAACGTACTTATGACAAAATTATTGTACGAGTATTGATCGAGTAACTCTCATAATGGTATGTAATTAGGGAGAGTTCAGTCACGATACTATAGTGAAATGACTTTGTGACTAAATGAGTTTATGATTAATAGGCGAAAAGTTGGAACTTAATTATAAATTATTTAAGCCTTAATTATATATGTCCAACAGTCCTTCCACTAGCTCGTCCAAACCAAAAATGAATTACATGGAGAACCAAATGAACATAAATGGATATAAATGAGTATATTTGGAAATGAATGTGTTTCTTACTAAGTATGGAAATGACTTGAGAATTAATCTAAGTTTTTCTAATTATTATTTAATTAAATAATTGAAGTGTGAAAACATAATTAAATTAATTGGTCATTATGAATCCGTTGAATATGAAAATTAAATATATTTTCTCATAAATTCTTTTACGGTAAGGTTTCCATGACTTTAACGGAATTAGAATTGGGTTGAGAAAATTATTTAATTAGAAATTTAAATTTATTTAATAAATAATAATTATTTTGAGAAATAGAAAAACATGTGTGGGTTAGATTAAATTATAAAGTTCAAGAAGCACATATAATTAGACCTAATACAATAGAGGTCCAAAATCTCTCATAATAAATAGAGGGGGGGCAACCTTAGTATACATAACTAGGGTTAGTCGCCCCTCTCTCCTAGTTGAACTAGGTAAGTAGTTTTTCTATCAAATAAGTATTAATTGTATTATACTGATTTAACTAGGATTCTCCTATCTCTCCCTATAAATAAATGACACTGATAGGGCAAAGAAAAACACAAGTAATATACAAGTTTTTAGATATTGCTATTCTGACCGAAAATAGTAAGAATTTCTTTTCTAAGTATAAATTCTATTTTTTGGGAATAATAATTTTAACGGTTTCTATTGAGTGACATTTACTTTTCTACTTGAAGTAAGAAAATTGTTTCTGGTTCTATGTTTGATTCGTGATTGTTTGAACTCACACTCAAAGTGATTAATGGTACGAAAATAACAGAGAAGGCCGTTTGGTTGAAAGTCGAGAATATTTAGAATTTGTATCACACAAAGCATAAGTATTTTTCGAAAAACGTTTATTGCTATAAATATCACAAATCGACTAGATTTAAAAAAAATTTTTCGCTATTACAAAATATCGTTTTTAAACTCAATTTTTTTCCAACAGATGACTCTTAGAAGATAGAGACATTGATGTGACTGACTCGGATGACAATATACTGAACAAGACCTAAGTAGAATAGATCCTAGATTCATTTATGGATTTATTCATTTGTGACGTTCATAGTGTAACATATTTTAATCCTGAGTGGATAATAGACTATATATGCATGACTTATATACGTTGATGTAAGTAAAAGATTGAGTTCAAATAGATAACGAACCATAAGCTGGTTCATTGGGTATACGACTTCTGTAGTATGTAGTATCATTTACAATAGTGGAGTTCATAGCCCAACTAATTGGTAAATGATATTCTCTCATAGACATTACATGATATATGAAAAGTAAACATAGTCATTGGTTGTTTGTTTTTGTGATATATGACTTGGTTACCATTTGATAGTAATTGACTTTTCACGAAAGAAGAAGTGAAATGACTTTGTGACTAAATAAGTTTCCAATTAATAGACATAAAACTGAAACTTGTTGAAACCAAAAATGAATTGCATGTAAAACCAAATGAACATAAATGATGAAATTATAGAAATGAGTTGCATTTACAAATGAATGTGTTTTCTCATTAAGTATAGAAATAACTTGAGAATTAATTTAAAGTTTTTTAATTATTATTTAATTGATTATAATTAAATAATTAAAGTTTGAAAATGAAATTAAATTAATTAGTTATTATGAATCTGTTGAATGTAAAAATTAAATATATTTCCTAATAGATTCTTTTATTGTAAATATGTCATGACTTTAACAGAATTAGAATTGGATTGTAAAAACTATTTAAGTGGGAAATTAATTTAGTTATTTGATTAATTTAATTAATTAATGCTTATTTTGGGAAATAGAAAAAAATATTGGGTTGGGTTAAATTATAAAATGTTAGGTCAAAAGTCTAGGAAGCACATATAATTGGATCCAATATATGAGAGACCCAAACCCCATCATGTTACATGAGAGGGGTGGAAACCTTAGTGTTATTATCTAGGGTGTGTCACCCATCCTTGCTCCTAGTTGGACTAGGGGGTGTTTTCTATTAAATAAATATGATTTATGTTTTCTTTTTCAACCAAAATTCTATTATCTCTCTCTATAAATAGGAAGAATTTATTCCTAATAATAAATTCTATTTTTCAGAATAACAAACCTTTTTGTTTAGAGAGAGAAATTACTTTTGCACTAAAAGTAATAATTTAGTTTCTTATTCTGTGTTTGGTTTGTGTTGCTCAAACCTACACTTGGTGCAATTTGAGGTGTGACGATAACAGAGAAGGTCGTTTGGTTAGAAGATAGGAACAATTTAAATCCATCTCACTCAAAGCACAAGTACTTTTTGAGAAAAGTTTATTGCTATAAATATCACAAACTGACTCAGTTTTCTAAAGATTTAAAACTTCCGTTGTAAATCAAAACCATTTTCATAACCAGATTTTTTTCAATAATTGATATCATAGTCAAATTGTGCTATGTTTATAATAGAAATTGATATCAAATTTCTCTCTTCTTCATGTTTGGTTAATTTTGATAAGATGTGACTGGAACGATGGAAATGTGCAGTGTACACAATCGCAACAAGTAATAAAGTGACAAGTAAATGTTGAGTTATCGTACCTACAGGGACTGTGAAAAGGATTATTTATGAATGCAATTTAAAACACTTTGGGAAAGAAAAATATTTTATTTTAAAAAGGGTGATTAAGAAAAATAAGATTTTAAACTAATTAACTAAAGAAATAAATCTCAAATGCATGATTTTAAAATATGATTTAATCAAGATGACATAATTGTGTTGATTTAATTACATTTCTTTAACTTAGAATTATTAAACTCATGTCTATGTTGTTACGAATAGATTCACAGCAACTCGGTAATTTGCTAACTTATGAACATATTCACCTACACAAATCCATTCATCTCTTAACAGATCCTTATGTTAATTCAAATGATTAAACAGATTTTAATAAGCAAACATGTTATGGCACATACATACTCATTAAATTGAACTAATCTCTTGCATATCCCTATGTCAATTCAAATGATTAATTAAATCTAATGAGCATATAAAAGACTATGTGAGGTAACAAGGTATCTTACCTTGAAACAGTTTAATCACAATAATCTTGCAAGTTATGCAAGGCAAGTGTATCGCCAGATACATTGCTAATTTAACCTTCAACTACCTTAGAAAAATAAACATGCACTGATTAAGTATTGTGTCCATTAATTACAATTTCAATTCGTTTAAATAATTAATTCATTAGCTACCTCACAATTGTAATGCAAAAATAACTTAGGCATGATTTTACTTAATCAAGCATTTTACCGAGGCCTATAACAGCATAAACACGATTTTAATAATTTAAGCAGATGAAATGCAATCAAACCAACACGGATTAAATTCAAGCTAGACTGATTAAATTAACCATTCCAACAACATAAATATTCATAGATATGTTCATCATAACAACAACAAAAATTAAAGAAATAGGGAACGAGAATCAAATCCGATGTTTTTCCATGGCTTGACTAGGTTGCTCCGTCTTCGTTCTTTGTTGTCCTTGTCAATCAAGGCTGCTATGAACACTTTAATGTTGCTCCAAAGTGGCGGAAGAGTAGCCCTTTCCCAAGGGGAGAAATCGACACAAGGGCAAGGGACTTGAAATGGAAAAATGAGAGGAGAAAGTGAGAGATAAGAGAAGAGATGTGAATGAATTGAGGTGTGAATGAGGGATCAGCCAAGGGGGATGTAACACCCCAAACCTAGCTTGGACGTTATGGCTGAATCCAACGATGCCGCATTAGAGTGTTTTTAAACAAATCATATTGAGTCATAAAACCTTTCCAAATGTTATATTTTACTTAGTCGAAAAACGTGTAATAGTCGAATTGTTTTGAAAACGTTTCTTTATCGCGGAAGCTTCTGAAACCCATTTATTATTATTATTTTAAGAAACTGTTTCTATTTACGAAAACTCTTAGTTTACTTAAGGAAACCAAAATTTGACATTGCAGTTTATAATCCATGTTCACCGCTCCAAAAACCCAAATTAAATCCAGTAGTCCCAGTCCAAAATTACATCAAAATTCCTGAAATATTAATGAATAAGCAAAAGCAGAAAGTTCATAAACCAAATGTATGTGGTCATGGTCACCGTCGAGTCTTCCGTTGCACCAATCCGCCTATTGCTGGGGATTACCTGAACAGATAATACATAAGGGGTGAGTTTTTGCAAACTCAGTGTGTATATCCCCACAATTCAGCATGCATACAGATAGATCACAAAATGCAGTCATAATTCGGGCTTGAGCCTTTAACAGATGCAGTGTGGGCCTAGGCCCATTCAAAACAGAATCAAATATATCATGCATACAGATCACAATAACAGAAACATGTCCACCAACTTTGCACACCAGTTCCGTCCAACGCAACACACCATGTAGGGATAAAATCGACCCACCCATCCCTACACACCAAATATGGGGATAAAATCGATCCATCCAACCCTACACACCATAAAGTACCGTAATGTGGCACGTGTCATAATTATGTAGCTTAGCTACTAGATAACAGGCTTAAGAAGCCTTTCAGATACTTCCTTCACTTCTTCAAACCCACCCTAATGCAATGCATCATACAATATGGCATGCTATAATGCAGGTTGACAGTCATACATTTATATTTAGAACAGAACAGATAAACATGCTAAGTATTACATGATAGTGCATACATCACATAGTCAGATCACAATAATAGGGGTCTATGGTATCCTTACCAACCCTATGACAGGTCACAGTCGACTTGGGCGACCCATGCAACCTTACAGTACATTTTAAAAAAATGGGCTCACATGCCCATGTGGGCCTACACGGCCCAAAATGGCATTGGCTTTGTGAATCACACAGCCTGGCCCAAATTCTCATATGCCTATATGGCCCACACGACCCAATTTTTTGAGCCCGTGTCTCGCACATGGCCCAATTTACCGAGCTCGTGTCTCGCACACGGCTTACCAGCCAACACACGGCCTTGTTTGCCATGCCTGTGTAGCATGTGCACGGTCTGGTCCATCGACCACACGCCCGTGTACTACACACGGCCTACCACACGAGCAAGCACACGCCCGTGTGGCTCGAAAAAAAGCTTTTTGGCTTTCATCGAATCTCATTTTCTGTGCAATCAGAGTACACACTTGGATTTTGATTACTGTAAAACCACTTTTGAGCCTCCCGAGACCTAAAATTAGTATATCATAACCCCTTAGAAACCCTAAAAACCAGTCTAAATCGCCTAATCGAAAGTACGAAAAGTCAGCTTACCGCTACAGAACGAACTCTACTCTGAATCAAATTGACGAAGCGCTAGAACGAGTCTCATGAGTAACTCCTAACAGTAACCAAAACACCTTTTCAGATACTTAATCAGAATAAAATTCGAGATTAGTGAAACAAAAATCTTACCACACATGCCCCTAATCAGCGAACAGCAGAATGATCGAAAGGAAGAAAGGGAGAATAGCCGGAATAGGAGGAAAACAAGGAAATTTTTGGTAGCAAAAAGAGAAAAGAGGGAGGATGGTAGCCGAAACTTTCAGGAAAAAGAAGCAGAATGCCAGGCAAACTGCTAACCTACTAATCCACAACCCTTAATTCTCTCCACTAACCCCTCAACTCAGACTTTTAGTAAAACACAAACTCTCAGTTGAAATTCGCAGCAAAATAGTCCCTTCGCCACTACAAGGATTCGAACACAAGACCTCCAACTCAACAACCCCCCTCTTAACCACCAAACCAGCATGCCCATTCTTGCATGTTTTAATATACAAATACTTATAAGTCTACTAACCAAAGGCAAGGCTTAAATCAAATAAAAACCAAAATTTACCCAAGGTAAGGCTTGAACTTGGAACCTCTCACACACACCCAGAACACTTAACCACTGAAGCAAATACACAGTTGTGTCACATAAATACAGAAACATATATACAAAATTTTGGATGTTACAGGGAGTCTTTATAGCTGAATGTAGTAGCTAAAATTTGCTAAAAATATCAGCCAAAAAGCCACCCTTGGCCGGCCATCTATGTGGAAAATTTGATGGCTTCAACTTTGCTAAATATGGCTTGGGGCAAATCCATAAAGCCACCAATTGTGGAGGGGCTTGAATGCAACTTTGACAAGTCTTCAAGGGCTTCTTTGCAAGCTTAATTTATCAGCTAATAAGCTGACTTGGGTCAGCATATGGATGGCTTTGGGCTGCCCAATCCTTGGTCGGTTCAGTTCAATAGTTCGGTTCAACTGGACCATTTTTTCCATAATTAATTAATAATAATTTATTTAGCCTAAATTAAATTGGTTATAAATTAAAATTAATTCTATTATGAATTAATACACATAATTGGACCGTCTTAGGCTAGAAATTAATTCACCTCGATACTTCAAATTGCTTCTTGGTTTTGTGCTTTAGGCAGTATCTATCGAGCCATTTTTCGCCCTTTGTGCAAATCTGTCGAAAATAACCAAAATTCACCAAAAATAATTATAAAATTAACTAATTTTCATCATGTTCATATTTTAAGTGCACTTTAATTATTTTATAAAAATTAATTATTTTTCGATAAGAATTTAACTGAATTCGCATGAATTTAAGTTAAAAAGGGTATGAAAAAGTGTGCAAATTTTTGTGTTTCCAGTGACATTATTTTAATTATATCCATGTTTTGGATTATATATGTGAATGAATGTTTTTAATTATTTTATTATATATGTGATAAAGTAATTGTGCCAAAGTTGTGATTCCTAGAAATTAGGTTGGGTGTAATTTTAGGTTTTAATCAATTTTGGGATATGCAATTAGATCATAGACTATCATCTCCACATAGGTTTTATTTTAACTTTAGAATTATTCATGTGAGCAGGAAACAAACGTAGGGTTTTCGTAACCTAATTTTTCAGCAAAACCCAAAAAACCAAGATATATCCAAAACTTATCAAGACAACACAAACCCGACCTAGTCAATAGTCAAAAGACTGATAGTGGGCCAATGGTGACCCAACGACGGGGATGGTGATGGTGGCATCGACGGCGACAGCGATGACCCATGGTGCTGGCGGCGATTCAACGGTAGATCCCTTCAGTGATTCTTCAAGTCTTTTTGGTTTTGGGTAACCCAAAACTAGGATATTTGGATATAGCGACTTGATTTTCAATGGTGTCACAAATTTGATTTCGAACTAAATTAATTAAGTAAAGTTAGTAGATAATTTAAAATGGAATAACTATGAGTCAAGTGTGGATTGGAAATGTCAAATTAGTATGTGTTATTGAATTAAAAAGTTTAATAAAAATGGTATAATGACTAAATCGTTAATGAATAAAATAAATAAAAATTTGATTCTTGAATTAGCAAGTGCCTTAAATTGCAAATAAGCTAAGGGCATATTAATAAGTAATCCAAATATAAAAGGATGACTTATTTTTAATGGTTTAATAAGGTTATCATTTCCTGCTAACAAGTGTTAAGCTAATTAATCTATTAGATTACTATTATAATTAGTCTAATTAATTTAGTAATCAAAGTATAAATATGAAATGTAAGTGGGAAAGAGAAGGTTATCTTTTCTATCTAGTCTTGCCGTCCAAACCAAAGAAAGAAAAGAAGAATTTTTTTTTTTAAACTTCACCATTGTCATAGCTTCAATTAGGAAAATTGGTGAGTTAAACTTTTAAATTATGGTTAAATAATTGATAAATAATGATAGATTGTGAAATCTCAAGTTCTAAAATGAAGAAATTAATAATTTTTGAGTTAGATTTTCATTGTTAAAAAGTTTTCAATCTTTGCTATAGCATGCATGAACGTAACTAAGTTAAGTGATGAAAATTTTGTAGAAGTATAGTAGGAGGTAAAGGATATAGTTCGAGTCATTTGATAAATTATGTATAATTAAAGACTAAAGTGTAAATGATAAAAAATATATTGTTTAATAATAAATAATGAGGGTAGGAGGTCTCTATACTATGTTTGTTTTGCCGGATTTAAATTTGACTGGGTAAATTGTGAGAAACAAGTACTTTGGATATTACGAAATTGAAGGACCAAATTGTAATGGATGCATTCAAGTTTCAATTGTAGTAACTTATAATTGAATTGTTTGATTAATGGGTTTTTTGTATTTAGGTTTAATTTACATAGCTAAAGAGGACGTGGGATATTTTCGAGACAAAAGGATGACTAAAGCCGTTGACAAGTGAAAAATTCCCATTTGTGCTTTCATAATTTGAGTTTGTTAAATATCTAAACGTATTTGCTTAACTTGTTAAGTGATAGGAAATAGTAAACTAACAACATGATAATGTTTGAAAGCTATGTATATACCTGGCTATATGATTTGTGATCGTTGGTATGTAATTTGTATACATAAGTGCTTGCTTGACGATATACAAACATTAATAATAAAAAAATCCTATTAGCGTTCTCAGATAGCGTCACATGTATAGTTGGCATGCCATAGTGTTTGTATTGATAGGTAGGAGATTCAGCTTCTGCGCGTATATATTGTGATAGTTGTCTGATACCCTAAGGGTAAAAAATGCATGAGCAGTTCAAATACTCTAGGGGTACGAACGTATTTTGCTGTGGTTGGTGGGATTAGTGCATTTATGCTTGATTAGCACTTTGGTAATTTTTGGTGTGATAGTGGATTGATCCGTGTATTCGTTCTTGTACCCGATTTGGTTAATAGAGGCTAAAATGTAAAAAATATCATGTTGAACACATATGTAATTGAAATGAGAAGTTAATGCTAGTGACATGAGCCTAATCATATCATGTGACTTTACTACCAAGTGGACCCATGATTGGGTCCAGATTTAGTCCTTCACTTCAAAAGAATCTAATATTAGGTTGTTGTAGCATGGATCAAATTGGGTTTTTGACAATTCAATAGAGTCTTTTGGGTCTTTGAAGAGAGTTAGGAGTTATGGGCTTAAGGGGGCCCTTCATAGGTATATCCAAAAGGAATAGGCCAATTGTGTAAAGTCCAAAACTAATATGAGAAACTACTTTGTAGGGTTAACTGTTTGGGCCATTGCATTAGGCCATTTAGCTTTTAGACTTCGAAATTTTATTTGATGTGCGGATTGTCATTTCTATATCATATTTTATGTGTTAATGTTTTTCATGTTGTTGTCTTGTGTCTGAATGTCATTTATTTTTTAGTTTGTGTTTTAGTTTATGTGTTCATGTTATCATCTTGTTATGAGCCATGTTTTGTTGTTTGGTTTTGTGTTTGTGTCTTGTGTTTTAATTATGTCTTGTTGTTAGTCCGTGTTATGTTTATATATATATTGTGTCTAAGAATTTTGAGTCTATTTTTATCATATCGTTCACTTCGAGTCCAAGTGTTTCATGTTTTAATCATGTCTTATATGGATATATTTTTATACGTCATTATGTGTCTTGTTATTGCTTGTGTCTTATATTGTTTGTGTCTAATGTTCATATGTTTTAAAGAGTCATTTTTTCATGCGTCACAATTCTTAGCCTTATGTTCTTTGTTGTGCTTGTTTGATGAAATCTATTTATATGCTTTGTAGGTACATTGGCCAGCCAAAAAATTGCACTATAGATGCATTTATGACCCTTCAAATTCTTCAATGATTCAATGCAATGTCACATTCATGCATGGTCGAATTCAAAGCACATGCATGCCTAGAATGGACGGTGCAGCAAGGGAGGTTAACTTGACTATTCAACTGGGTCCATGAATCTCATAATGCATGAATGATCAAGGGGCCATGAATGTTACTTTTTTATGATGCATGAAAAAATGAAAAGGGGAATGTCTTTTCCCATTCCGTTGGTTCATTGCATCTTGAAAATGCATGTACGAAAAGGCTCATATGCTGGATGATTGGAACAACAAGGGGAATGTATATGACCCTTTGGTTATTTGTTGAATGTACACATACATGAACCTATTTGGTTCATGTACGACAATGCATGTATGCACTACATTTATGTTTGGCTGTGGCCATTCATTTACCTTAGCTCTTTTATAAATAGGATCTCATTTGTAAGCCTTTAAAACTAATGATCAACATAAATACCTTTGATAGAATTTCTCTTTCTTTATTTTTTTATTTTTACGAACACTTATCGAACTTATCAAATTCACATCTTGTGGTGTTCACCCATTTGATATTAGCACTCCCATTCTTTCTTTTTTGGAGCATGGCGGTCACAATTATACCTTCGGTTCTTACCTTTTTATACGTAACAGTTGGGGTTTCTTCTTGATACTTTAGGTTTTTTAACTTGTTTTTATAAAAAACGGGTCGAGGTCTTCTATACCTACTGTTCTTATTTTATCTATCTTTTCTATTTTTTTCTATCCTTTTAACCTGAATTAGATGATCGGGCCACTTCCGTGATTCTATAATTGTTCAATCGATTACATGATCTCATCAGCTAGTATGAAATATGACTTGGAGATGACTAGTTAGATGCAAATACCCTAAGGGTGCATTGAGATTTTTATCATGTAAACATGCATCTAAATGAAATGAATATGATCGTTATTGATTAATATATTATATTTGGTAGCTAGTTTTTTTATATGATGTACTTATATTTATAATTGAATTCAAATTATGTTAGCATCATTGAGTATACTTTATTCAGTGTACGAATTTATTTGATTCCGCGCACAGGACTTTGATAAAGTTAAAGAAATTTTTTAGTCAAGCATCCAACTCTCAAGCTTAGCTAGGAAGCATTTACGATTCTATTTCGTATGTATTTATACATTTTGAGGTCATACGACATGTACCTAGGTTGGTGGGCTTGTTGCCTAAGTTAATTTTGGCACTTTTGGTAAGTGACCTATAATGTTTTGTTGGTTGAATTTTAGCCTTTCATTACTAGTTAATTGTGCTTGATTATGTAAGGTTGAATGTTTAAATTGGTTCGTTTAGTAATGATCTATTGAAGGTTATGATTTGGTAATGTCTAAATATGTTTAGATAAGTTAATTGGACTAATATGTTTTGTGGTAAGCTTAGGTAGGTTTAAGTTCATTTGGTTAGGGCATTGAACACTTAGAAGTGCAGAATTTTGACCATTTGGTCACCGAGTCTCGAGACAGAAAGAACATGTCCCAAGATCACTAGAACAAATTTCATTTAAATTTTACATTTAAAAGCCTGAGGTAATATGTCTCGAGACAATTGTATGTCTCAAGACAAGTGGCCTTTGTCTTGAGATATAAGAACATTGAAACTAAATAGATTTTTCCATAATCCAGCTTTCGAGATAAGAACCCCTTGTCTTAAGACATTCAAACATCGAAGCAAAATTAGAAAAATAGGGGAGGTGTTGGATCTGGTGCCATGAGTGTAGTATTTTCGTTTATGTACACTTGTATTTTTTGTACAAATTGATTTAATAAAAATAACGATTAATTACATTAAGACCCTTTTTATATTGTACTCAAATTTTTTCACGAAAAGAAAAATAAAAGAAAATATTGACTCACTAGTTATCTAACATTTAACTAATACTAAGCAACACTACGCGGTCAGATCGTAATACAGAAAGACAATTTGTATTAGTAGATGGAACTAAAAATGTAACAACTTGTTTTTCGGTGGTGTTAGAAATAGTGGTTTCGGCGCCACAAATCCGACGAGTGAGTCCGTAAATATTATTATTCAATATTTACGAGTCAAATATAGTATTATATAAAATTTTGATATGATAATTTTTTCTATTTGAACTTATAGTCAAATACAAGCGGTTTATCTCTAAAGTCAAGTGGTTTTGGAAAATAAGGTATCGGGACCTCATTTTTGTAAACCAAGCCGTAAATATTTTTAATAAATACTTACGGAGTTACTATATAGGTGTATTGAAATTTGGTCCAGTAATTTTGATGTTTGATTAATTGATCAAATAAAAAGGACTAAATCGTAAAAATTATAAAAATTTGATTTCCATTGAATTTAGTTGTCTTATGGATTAATTAAACTTTATTAAGGGACTTAGGTGGTAATATAGTCACTTTTATAATATACAAATGGTGAACACATATTTTGCTAATTATTATTATTATTATTATTTGTATGTTAAGTTAAAATTAAAATAAATAAAAGTTAATTTAATAAAAAAAAAGATCATCTTCTCCATTTTGTTTCCTTCACTCGAAACCATAAAAGAGAAAAGAAGCCATAGCCATGTTCTTCATGTTTGATCAGCCATTGCATGTAAGTCTCTCAAGTGCCCGTTTTTAATAATTTTTATATTTTTGAGATCGTTGCAACTAGGTCTAGCTAACCTATACCTTCGTTTTCAAAACTGTTAAAGATGTTTAAACTTGCCATTAATGAATCTTAGATGTTTTTGATAGAAATTGTTAGATTTGGAATCTATGAAATGTTTAAGGACTATTTGATTAAGTAAATTTTGTTAATTTTGTAATTAGGAACTAAGTTATTAAAATAGTACGATTTAAGTGATTTCAAGTTGTTGTTAAGCTATGTTATAATATTTATATATGTATATATAAAGTTGGAATTGGACTATTTGGTAATGAAATTGGATTGCATTGATTTGTTGAGATAATTCCAATTGACCTAGTAAAAGTCTCATATACGAGGATACAAGTCGATTCTCGATGGTACTAAGCTCCATCATTTGTTCTGGACTCTCAAATATACATGTGACATAGATTTAGCCTAAACTGATAATCTATTGTTGTTTTAAAGGTTTAGCCTGGACGGGTAACCTTACATGTATATATAGCCCTGACCAGGCTATTTACTGTGTTGTCAAAGGTTTAGCCTGGATGGGTAACCAAACACACATATATGATTAGCTTAGATGAGTATTAGATGTTATTTGCACTCGTGTATCGAGTTTCTTTTACAAAGTTCTGTTGGAAAATCAAAAGATAGAAAGTGTGAATTTGTGAAGTTAATATGGATGAAATACGAATGTTGAATATCTGTTTATATTATACTTTTTGACTCAGATTTGATGTATTATCAATTGTGATTATAAGAACGATCAAAAATCAAAATCTCACTACTTTAACATTGTTGTACTATGTTATGATAGGGAAAATATTTTGAATAGCTAATTATATTTAGCTATTAAATGAATGAGGCAAGTTATTGAATTAAATTTTATAAGCTTACTAAGTATTTCATATGCTTACTCGGGTTATTATATTTTGTAGATTTTGGACGTTCAGAACGTGTCGGTTGGATCAATGGGAGCTCACACCTACCATCATTGGAATTTGTAGATTTTGAAGTCTGAATGCTGGTTATTTGTGGCATGTAAATAGGATGTTATGTTGCAAGTTAATGTTTAGTTTTGGTGTTTTTGGTTGTGTAAGATAATATAATCAACTTTGATATGTTTCATGCTTGGAAGCTATGTGATATGTGAAAATGGTATGATTTTAGCCATTTTGAATGGTTATATAGGTGTTGAACAATGACATGTTTGATCATGAATGTTGATTATTGATAGTGATGGAATGGTTGATTTTAATGCGTTGAATGGTAGTTGTTACAAATTGAAATTGTGGTGTCAATTGTGGCATATTGGTTAAGCACATAGGTTGACTGTAAATTGGTATATTTTGGTATGTTTTGACAGATTTTGAATAGCTTTGGTTGTTGGTTAATGCATGGCTTGGAACCTAAGAAATAAACTGTGAAATGGCTTGTGTTTGAAGGTACTTTCACACACACAAGGCCTGCAACACGGTTTGTCACACGGCCGTGTGCCCCACATGATTGTATAACATGGGTTGTGTAGTTCTTTTGATTTTTGGTGCAAAATTTTCCATGCGATCTCAGAGAGTTACACAGCTTGGCGACACGGCTGTGCGATCCTTAGTTACATAGCACAAGTTATTACATGGTTTGGCCACACGACCATATCCCTGCACCACACGTGTTGAGGCTTGTCACATGACCGTGTGACCCATTTTTTCAATTTTTACCCCATTTTCATGTTTTGATTCGATTGAATCCCTAATTATTTCTAAACCATTTTTAATGCCTTGTAGTCTTGAAATATGTCCCATTTAATTTTGAATGACATGTTTTTTGAATGAAATTATTGATGATTGATTTAAAAAAAAATATTTGAATTGAAATAATTTATGTTTATTCTTTTATTTGTTGTAACTTCCAGCAACCCTAATCTAGTGCTGGAGACGTGTAACAGCCAGTTTTTGAGTCAAATCAGAATAGTGATTTCGGGACCACAAATTGGAAGTCAAAATATTTATTTTAATATTTTAATAAGGTTTATAACATGATAGAATTATTATATGAAAGTTTTGTAAAGAAATTTTACCGTTTAAATGCTTAATTAGGTAAAAAGGACTAAATCGCATAAAGTGTAAAACTTGTGTTCTATAGCTAAAAGTGTCAAATAACTATAGAACATTAAAGTAAAGGTCCTTAAGTGATAAATAATCCATTTGTGGTTAGTGGATGATGATAGCATGGAAAATGGTGCAATTTTGAATTATTTTTAAGGTTAAAATGGTAAATGGTTAATAAATTTTATAATAATTAAAATAAAAACATAATTTTTCATTATCATCTTCACTTAGCCGATTCTAAAGGAAGAAAAAGAAGAAAATTTTGCTTCCTAGGGTTCAGTCACTTGAACATCAAATTGGTAAGTCATTTTGACTTGATTTTTAATGATTTCTACGTTTTTGAGCTCGTTGCAGCTTAATCTAGCTAGCCCATACCTTCATTTTTGAAATTGTTATAGATTTTAAATGATGCCATGGTTGAATACTTGAGTTCTTTGATGTTTAATGATAGATTATGGAAGCTTGATGATTTACAAGTTTTATAAAGTGATTTTTGATAAAAATGTCAAATAGGGATTAGATTGTGAAAATGTAAAATGTGGTAGTTAAAAATTTGAAATAATGAAAGATTTGGGCTGCTAGTAGTATATAGGAAATTCAGCTATCATGGATTATGGTCTAATTGTGTAATTTTTCATTTTTATGTGTTAAGGACTAAATTGCAAAGTAGTCAAAATTCTAGGGGTAAATTTGTAATTTAGCCAAAATGAATGTTTTAGGCTAAATTGAATTGAATGAAAATTTGAATGAGTTAATTTGATATCATATAGATCAATATAAGTAAATACCAGAACTAGATCGAGGAAAACGAAAAGTGGACGAATAGCCGATAGTTTTATTCGAGGTTACGAGGTAAGTTCGTATAATTAGAATCGAACTTTTATACACTTGTAATTATTGAAATGAATGTGTATAATGGAAATATTTGAAGTATAAATGTCTTATTGATATAATGTATTTGTTACTGAGCCCCGTATGAATTGTATAGATTCATTGGATACAAGTGACATGTTACTTACCATTTTGGTCGAGCTTCTGCATTTGTTGCGGACTCACCACAGATCGTATGAGCTTACTGATATATCAGCTCGTAAGAGCTTACTATTTTCAGCTCATTGGAGCTTACTGTTTCAGCTTGTATGAGCTTACTGTTCATCTCAATAGAGCTTATTGTTCAACTCGATAGAGCTTACCGTTTCAGCTCATTAGAGCTTCTTGTTCATCAGCTTAGGAAGAGCTTATCAACCATAGCTCAAAAGACCATATATGATAATGAATTGACAGATTGCTGACATTGTTCACTCGAGTATCCTTTGAAGTTATATTAGATTCAACGGGCTTAAATACTGTTTATACGGATAAAATTACGGATTATAAATGTTACCAATGTCATATATATGACATGTGAATTTTGGAACGATGGAAAGTATTGTATTAATGGATGGTTTTATGTATTTTCCAAATGACTAATATGTGATGGATATTGATGATTAGGTGTTGGTTAATTGAATTGTTGGCATTTTTAATGTTGTTTTGATTATGTATAAATGGTAAGTTTAATTCTGCATTATACGGGCTTACTAAGCTATAAAGCTTACTCAGTTTCTTTTTCCATGTTCTATAGAAGCTCGATAGCTCGCTCGTTTCGGACAAGTCAGAGTTGCTATAACACCCCTTACCCGAGACCGTCGCCGGAGTCGAGCACGAGGCGTTACCAGACTTAGCTTACTAATTCGGGGCATAAAAATTTTCTTTTAAAATTAATATAGTTTCATTCATTCATTATGTCCCTAAAAAGGGTCCTCGAGACCATAAAACATGAAATTGAAACGGTTCGGGAACAAATCGGAATCAATAAAAATTTTCCGATCATTTAAACAAATCAAAACAATTTATTTCATCCTTCATAAATAAACTGTCCATTAAAGTCATAGTCACTAAATAAATCATAACTCAAGTTACGAAAATCAAAATTCAAATCCATAAATTTTATCTGAAACTAGACTTGTATATCTTCTTACTAATTTTTTTTCAGAATTTTTGATCCAGCCAATTAGTACAGTTTATTAGTTAAAGTTTCCCCTGTTTTAGTGTTCGGCTGCTCTGACCTCTGTTCACTACAAATTAATCTTCTCCCTATAAAGAATTCAAATAACCATGCCATTTATTTTTCTTAAAAGTATACTCAATAAGTAATCTATACATATAAAGTATAACTCCTAATTATTTTTGTACAATTTTTAGTGAATTTCTAAAGTCAGAATAGGGGATTCAAAAATCATTCTGACCCTATCTCACCAAAATTTAAATATCTCATAAAATACAACTCCTTTATTTACTCTATTTCTTTCATATGAAAATAGACTCAATAAACTTTAATTATATATCTCATTAACTATCTAAATTAATTTCTACTATTTTTAGTGATTTTTCAAATTCACGTCATTACTGTTGTCTGATACTATTTTAAAGCTAATTTCACCTTTTTCATGATTTCCATGGAATAACTAGCATTTAGGCATACATAACACCAATCATGTCCTTGATTAGCCATTCCAATAGCTAATCATTATCAAGAATTTACATACCATTCATTAGCCATATCATAAGATCATACACACAAAATGGCTACGATGCTATACATGCCATACTCAAAATGAAACGTCTAGCTATACCAAAATAATCCTTGTGATAGTGTGTCGGACCTCTGACATACTTTACAATCCCCGAGTTAGCTTGAAAAAACTATAAAAAGAATGAAAATAAAAGGGGTAAGCATTAAGCTTAGTAATTTTGCATGCAAATAAATAACAACATTCATAAGAATTATCTTACTACTTAGCATGATACTACTTAATGTAACTTCATTAATTGTCGTAGACATATTTTAAACTTCTTCACTTACTCACTTACTTAAATACTTACTTAGTCAAATTTATTAATACATTTTACTTACCTTTTTCCTTATCAAGCATACATGAACATTATATACTTACCTTTGCTCTTCCAGCATGAACTTGTCTTACCCTTTTTAGTATAACTAGGCTTACCTTACTTTACCTTGATATTCTCTTTTAATTTTCCCGTTGAACCACTTGGAATACTAAGGATACACGGGTACCTTACCATTTCCATGACTTGTCATGGTCTTTCGTGGTATTCTTTTGAAACTTACCATTGCCATGTCTCGACATGGTCTTACATGGTATCCTTGCCTTATGAACTCACCAATATCATGCCTTGGCATGGTCTTACATGGGACCTTTTCCTTATAGAAACTTGTCTTGACATGGTCTTACATGATATCCTTGCCTTGGAAACCTTACCAATTACCATGCCTTGTCATGGTCTTACATGGTATCCTTAAACCCTAATGTCATGACATTTGTATCCTACACATTCCTAAGGTTCAACTGGGACTTTCTGAAATTACTTCTTCATCAATTCATGCTTAAGTCTTCTTTGAATAACTTCATAAAATAAATTTACACATGCTGGAAATTAACAACATTAACATAAAATAATAGAATATTGCATTTATTTACCGCAAACTTACCTCGAAACAAAATACGATCAACTATATTGATTTAGTCCACTATCTTTTTCTTTCCCCGGTCTAACTCTGGATTTCGTTCTTCTTGATCTATAATAACAAATTTAGCTTATTTAATACTCACATTTATTAAAACGGTCCTTGACTCAAACTTTGGAAAAATTATATTTTTTCCCTAAACTTTTACATATTTACACTTTTACCCCAAGGCTCGAAAATTAAACTTCATCCTATTTTCTTATGTTTTATGACATGCTAATCATTTTTCCCTTTTATGGCA